>NW_026698109.1:0-35836 GCF_030435755.1 Ochotona princeps
TGCAACTTCAGCGCCACAGCCGTTTTCAGATAGCCCTCAATGCAAAGGCTCTAGACGCAAATATTGGTGTGAGAGCTAATTCAATCAAGGAAACACTGCATGTTGGTGAAGGGCATATTGAAGAAGGATCAGCCGAGTGGTTCTTGTGGGAGAACAACTGCATTTGGCTCACTAACTTCACACACCATCAGGCTTCCAAGCAGCTCTCAAGGAAACTCAGTTTTCACACTCTATGCTTAGTGCCCTTTGTATGGCTAGGACTGAAATGAACCTGGTAGAGCATTCCATACAAACGAATGCTCCACATGTGGTTTTCACATGCCACCAACTCCACATTCACAGGCAACTTCAGCGCCACAGCCGTTTTCAGATAGCCCTCAATGCAAAGCCTCTAGACGCAAATATTGGTGTGAGAGCTAATTCAATCAAGGAAACACTGCATGCTGGTGAAGGGCATATTGAAGAAGGATCAGCCGAGTGGTTCTTGTGGGAGAACAACTCCATTTGGCTCACTAACTTCACACACCATCAGGCTTCCAAGCAGCTCTCAAGGAAACTCAGTTTTCACACTCTATGTTTAGTGCCCTTTGAGTGCATTATCTAGGAATGAACCTGGTAGAGCATCCCACACAAACGAATGCTCCACATGCGGGTTTCACATGCCACCAACTCCACATTCACAGGCAACTTCAGCGCCACAGCCGTTTTCAGATAGCCCTCAATGCAAAGGCTCTAGATGCAAATATTGGTGAGGGAGCTAATTCAATCAAGGAAACACTGCATGTTGGTGAAGGGCATATTGAAGAAGGATCAGCCGAGTGGTTCTTGTGGGAGAACAACTGCATTTGACTCACTAACTTCACACACCATCAGGCTTCCAAGCAGCTCTCAAGGAAACTCAGTTTTCACACTCTATGCTTAGTGCTCTATGTGTGCCTAGGACTGAAATGAAGCTTCGTCAGCATCCCACACAAACGAATGCTCCACATGCGGGTTTCACATGCCACCAACTCCACATTCTCAGGCAACTTCAGCGCCACAGCCGTTTTCAGATAGCCCTCAATGCAAAGGCTCTAGACGCAAATATTGGTGTGAGAGCTAATTCAATCAAGGAAACACTGCATGTTGGTGAAGGGCATATTGAAGAAGGATCAGCCGAGTGGTTCTTGTGGAGAACAACTCCATTTGGCTCACTAACTTCACACACCATCAGGCTTCCAAGCAGCTCTCAAGGAAACTCAGTTTTCACACTCTATGCTTAGTGCCCTTTGAGTGCATTATCTAGGAATGAACCTGGTAGAGCATCCCACACAAACGAATGCTCCACATGCGGGTTTCACATGCCACCAACTCCACATTCACAGGCAACTTCAGCGCCACAGCCGTTTTCAGATAGCCCTCAATGCAAAGGCTCTAGACGCAAATATTGGTGTGAGAGCTAATTCAATCAAGGAAACACTGCATGTTGGTGAAGGGCATATTGAAGAAGGATCAGCCGAGTGGTTCTTGTGGGAGAACAACTCCATTTGGCTCACTAACTTCACACACCATCAGGCTTCCAAGCAGCTCTCAAGGAAACTCAGTTTTCACACTCTATGTTTAGTGCCCTTTGAGTGCATTATCTAGGAATGAACCTGGTAGAGCATCCCACACAAACGAATGCTCCACATGCGGGTTTCACATGCCACCAACTCCACATTCACAGGCAACTTCAGCGCCACAGCCGTTTTCAGATAGCCCTCAATGCAAAGGCTCTAGACGCAAATATTGGTGTGAGAGCTAATTCAATCAAGGAAACACTGCATGTTGGTGAAGGGCATATTGAAGAAGGATCAGCCGAGTGGTTCTTGTGGGAGAACAACTCCATTTGGCTCACTAACTTCACACACCATCAGGCTTCCAAGCAGCTCTCAAGGAAACTCAGTTTTCACACTCTATGCTTAGTGCCCTTTGAGTGCATTATCTAGGAATGAACCTGGTAGAGCATCCCACACAAACGAATGCTCCACATGCGGGTTTCACATGCCACCAACTCCACATTCACAGGCAACTTCAGCGCCACAGCCGTTTGCAGATAGCCCTCAATGCAAAGGCTCTAGACGCAAATATTGGTGTGAGAGCTAATTCAATCAAGGAAACACTGCATGTTGGTGAAGGGCATATTGAAGAAGGATCAGCCGAGTGGTTCTTGTGGGAGAACAACTCCATTTGGCTCACTAACTTCACACACCATCAGGCTTCCAAGCAGCTCTCAAGGAAACTCAGTTTTCACACTCTATGCTTAGTGCCCTTTGAGTGCATTATCTAGGAATGAACCTGGTAGAGCATCCCACATAAACGAATGCTCCACATGCGGGTTTCACATGCCACCAACTCCACATTCACAGGCAACTTTAGCGCCACAGCCGTTTTCAGATAGCCCTCAATGCAAAGGCTCTAGACGCAAATATTGGTGTGAGAGCTAATTCAATCAAGGAAACACTGCATGTTGGTGAAGGGCATATTGAAGAAGGATCAGCCGAGTGGTTCTTGTGGGAGAACAACTCCATTTGGCTCACTAACTTCACACACCATCAGGCTTCCAAGCAGCTCTCAAGGAAACTCAGTTTTCACACTCTATGCTTAGTGCCCTTTGAGTGCATTATCTAGGAATGAACCTGGTAGAGCATCCCACACAAACGAATGCTCCACATGCGGGTTTCACATGCCACCAACTCCACATTCACAGGCAACTTCAGCGCCACAGCCGTTTTCAGATAGCCCTCAATGCAAAGGCTCTAGACGCAAATATTGGTGTGAGAGCTAATTCAATCAAGGAAACACTGCATGTTGGTGAAGGGCATATTGAAGAAGGATCAGCCGAGTGGTTCTTGTGGGAGAACAACTCCATTTGGCTCACTAACTTCACACACCATCAGGCTTCCAAGCAGCTCTCAAGGAAACTCAGTTTTCACACTCTATGCTTAGTGCCCTTTGAGTGCCTAGGACTGAAATGAAGCTTGGAGAGCATCCCACATATACGAATGCTCCACATGCGGGTTTCACATGCCACCAACTCCACATTCACAGGCAACTTCAGCGCCACAGCCGTTTTCAGATAGCCCTCAATGCAAAGGCTCTAGACGCAAATATTGGTGTGAGAGCTAATTCAATCAAGGAAACACTGCATGTTGGTGAAGGGCATATTGAAGAAGGATCAGCCGAGTGGTTCTTGTGGGAGAACAACTCCATTTGGCTCACTAACTTCACACACCATCAGGCTTCCAAGCAGCTCTCAAGGAAACTCAGTTTTCACACTCTATGCTTAGTGCCCTTTGAGTGCATTATCTAGGAATGAACCTGGTAGAGCATCCCACACAAACGAATGCTCCACATGCGGGTTTCACATGCCACCAACTCCACATTCACAGGCAACTTCAGCGCCACAGCCGTTTTCAGATAGCCCTCAATGCAAAGGCTCTAGACGCAAATATTGGTGTAAGAGCTAATTCAATCAAGGAAACACTGCATGTTGGTGAAGGGCATATTGAAGAAGGATCAGCCGAGTGGTTCTTGTGGGAGAACAACTCCATTTGGCTCACTAACTTCACACACCATCAGGCTTCCAAGCAGCTCTCAAGGAAACTCAGTTTTCACACTCTATGCTTAGTGCCCTTTGAGTGCATTATCTAGGAATGAACCTGGTAGAGCATCCCACACAAACGAATGCTCCACATGCGGGTTTCACATGCCACCAACTCCACATTCACAGGCAACTTCAGCGCCACAGCCGTTTTCAGATAGCCCTCAATGCAAAGGCTCTAGACGCAAATATTGGTGTGAGAGCTAATTCAATCAAGGAAACACTGCATGTTGGTGAAGGGCATATTGAAGAAGGATCAGCCGAGTGGTTCTTGTGGGAGAACAACTCCATTTGGCT
Source organism: Ochotona princeps (assembly GCF_030435755.1). Taxonomy (NCBI): domain Eukaryota; kingdom Metazoa; phylum Chordata; class Mammalia; order Lagomorpha; family Ochotonidae; genus Ochotona; species Ochotona princeps. The sequence continues at coordinate 3,920 of NW_026698109.1, forward strand.
CACTAACTTCACACACCATCAGGCTTCCAAGCAGCTCTCAAGGAAACTCAGTTTTCACACTCTATGCTTAGTGCCCTTTGAGTGCATTATCTAGGAATGAACCTGGTAGAGCATCCCACACAAACGAATGCTCCACATGCGGGTTTCACATGCCACCAACTCCACATTCACAGGCAACTTCAGCGCCACAGCCGTTTTCAGATAGCCCTCAATGCAAAGGCTCTAGACGCAAATATTGGTGTGAGAGCTAATTCAATCAAGGAAACACTGCATGTTGGTGAAGGGCATATTGAAGAAGGATCAGCCGAGTGGTTCTTGTGGGAGAACAACTGCATTTGGCTCACTAACTTCACACACCATCAGGCTTCCAAGCAGCTCTCAAGGAAACTCAGTTTTCACACTCTAGGCTTAGTGCTCTATGTGTGCCTAGGACTGAAATGAAGCTTGGTCAGCATCCCACACAAACGAATGCTCCACATGCGGGTTTCACATGCCACCAACTCCACATTCACAGGCAACTTCAGCGCCACAGCCGTTTTCAGATAGCCCTCAATGCAAAGGCTCTAGACGCAAATATTGGTGTGAGAGCTAATTCAATCAAGGAAACACTGCATGTTGGTGAAGGGCATATTGAAGAAGGATCAGCCGAGTGGTTCTTGTGGGAGAACAACTGCATTTGGCTCACTAACTTCACACACCATCAGGCTTCCAAGCAGCTCTCAAGGAAACTCAGTTTTCACACTCTATGCTTAGTGCCCTTTGTATGGCTAGGACTGAAATGAACCTGGTAGAGCATTCCATACAAACGAATGCTCCACATGTGGTTTTCACATGCCACCAACTCCACATTCACAGGCAACTTCAGCGCCACAGCCGTTTTCAGATAGCCCTCAATGCAAAGCCTCTAGACGCAAATATTGGTGTGAGAGCTAATTCAATCAAGGAAACACTGCATGCTGGTGAAGGGCATATTGAAGAAGGATCAGCCGAGTGGTTCTTGTGGGAGAACAACTCCATTTGGCTCACTAACTTCACACACCATCAGGCTTCCAAGCAGCTCTCAAGGAAACTCAGTTTTCACACTCTATGTTTAGTGCCCTTTGAGTGCATTATCTAGGAATGAACCTGGTAGAGCATCCCACACAAACGAATGCTCCACATGCGGGTTTCACATGCCACCAACTCCACATTCACAGGCAACTTCAGCGCCACAGCCATTTTCAGATAGCCCTCAATGCAAAGGCTCTAGATGCAAATATTGGTGAGGGAGCTAATTCAATCAAGGAAACACTGCATGTTGGTGAAGGGCATATTGAAGAAGGATCAGCCGAGTGGTTCTTGTGGGAGAACAACTGCATTTGACTCACTAACTTCACACACCATCAGGCTTCCAAGCAGCTCTCAAGGAAACTCAGTTTTCACACTCTATGCTTAGTGCTCTATGTGTGCCTAGGACTGAAATGAAGCTTCGTCAGCATCCCACACAAACGAATGCTCCACATGCGGGTTTCACATGCCACCAACTCCACATTCTCAGGCAACTTCAGCGCCACAGCCGTTTTCAGATAGCCCTCAATGCAAAGGCTCTAGACGCAAATATTGGTGTGAGAGCTAATTCAATCAAGGAAACACTGCATGTTGGTGAAGGGCATATTGAAGAAGGATCAGCCGAGTGGTTCTTGTGGGAGAACAACTCCATTTGGCTCACTAACTTCACACACCATCAGGCTTCCAAGCAGCTCTCAAGGAAACTCAGTTTTCACACTCTATGCTTAGTGCCCTTTGAGTGCATTATCTAGGAATGAACCTGGTAGAGCATCCCACACAAACGAATGCTCCACATGCGGGTTTCACATGCCACCAACTCCACATTCACAGGCAACTTCAGCGCCACAGCCGTTTTCAGATAGCCCTCAATGCAAAGGCTCTAGACGCAAATATTGGTGTGAGAGCTAATTCAATCAAGGAAACACTGCATGTTGGTGAAGGGCATATTGAAGAAGGATCAGCCGAGTGGTTCTTGTGGGAGAACAACTCCATTTGGCTCACTAACTTCACACACCATCAGGCTTCCAAGCAGCTCTCAAGGAAACTCAGTTTTCACACTCTATGTTTAGTGCCCTTTGAGTGCATTATCTAGGAATGAACCTGGTAGAGCATCCCACACAAACGAATGCTCCACATGCGGGTTTCACATGCCACCAACTCCACATTCACAGGCAACTTCAGCGCCACAGCCGTTTTCAGATAGCCCTCAATGCAAAGGCTCTAGACGCAAATATTGGTGTGAGAGCTAATTCAATCAAGGAAACACTGCATGTTGGTGAAGGGCATATTGAAGAAGGATCAGCCGAGTGGTTCTTGTGGGAGAACAACTCCATTTGGCTCACTAACTTCACACACCATCAGGCTTCCAAGCAGCTCTCAAGGAAACTCAGTTTTCACACTCTATGCTTAGTGCCCTTTGAGTGCATTATCTAGGAATGAACCTGGTAGAGCATCCCACACAAACGAATGCTCCACATGCGGGTTTCACATGCCACCAACTCCACATTCACAGGCAACTTCAGCGCCACAGCCGTTTGCAGATAGCCCTCAATGCAAAGGCTCTAGACGCAAATATTGGTGTGAGAGCTAATTCAATCAAGGAAACACTGCATGTTGGTGAAGGGCATATTGAAGAAGGATCAGCCGAGTGGTTCTTGTGGGAGAACAACTCCATTTGGCTCACTAACTTCACACACCATCAGGCTTCCAAGCAGCTCTCAAGGAAACTCAGTTTTCACACTCTATGCTTAGTGCCCTTTGAGTGCATTATCTAGGAATGAACCTGGTAGAGCATCCCACATAAACGAATGCTCCACATGCGGGTTTCACATGCCACCAACTCCACATTCACAGGCAACTTTAGCGCCACAGCCGTTTTCAGATAGCCCTCAATGCAAAGGCTCTAGACGCAAATATTGGTGTGAGAGCTAATTCAATCAAGGAAACACTGCATGTTGGTGAAGGGCATATTGAAGAAGGATCAGCCGAGTGGTTCTTGTGGGAGAACAACTCCATTTGGCTCACTAACTTCACACACCATCAGGCTTCCAAGCAGCTCTCAAGGAAACTCAGTTTTCACACTCTATGCTTAGTGCCCTTTGAGTGCATTATCTAGGAATGAACCTGGTAGAGCATCCCACACAAACGAATGCTCCACATGCGGGTTTCACATGCCACCAACTCCACATTCACAGGCAACTTCAGCGCCACAGCCGTTTTCAGATAGCCCTCAATGCAAAGGCTCTAGACGCAAATATTGGTGTGAGAGCTAATTCAATCAAGGAAACACTGCATGTTGGTGAAGGGCATATTGAAGAAGGATCAGCCGAGTGGTTCTTGTGGGAGAACAACTCCATTTGGCTCACTAACTTCACACACCATCAGGCTTCCAAGCAGCTCTCAAGGAAACTCAGTTTTCAAACTCTATGCTTAGTGCCCTTTGAGTGCCTAGGACTGAAATGAAGCTTGGAGAGCATCCCACATATACGAATGCTCCACATGCGGGTTTCACATGCCACCAACTCCACATTCACAGGCAACTTCAGCGCCACAGCCGTTTTCAGATAGCCCTCAATGCAAAGGCTCTAGACGCAAATATTGGTGTGAGAGCTAATTCAATCAAGGAAACACTGCATGTTGGTGAAGGGCATATTGAAGAAGGATCAGCCGAGTGGTTCTTGTGGGAGAACAACTCCATTTGGCTCACTAACTTCACACACCATCAGGCTTCCAAGCAGCTCTCAAGGAAACTCAGTTTTCACACTCTATGCTTAGTGCCCTTTGAGTGCATTATCTAGGAATGAACCTGGTAGAGCATCCCACACAAACGAATGCTCCACATGCGGGTTTCACATGCCACCAACTCCACATTCACAGGCAACTTCAGCGCCACAGCCGTTTTCAGATAGCCCTCAATGCAAAGGCTCTAGACGCAAATATTGGTGTAAGAGCTAATTCAATCAAGGAAACACTGCATGTTGGTGAAGGGCATATTGAAGAAGGATCAGCCGAGTGGTTCTTGTGGGAGAACAACTCCATTTGGCTCACTAACTTCACACACCATCAGGCTTCCAAGCAGCTCTCAAGAAAACTCAGTTTTCACACTCTATGCTTAGTGCCCTTTGAGTGCATTATCTAGGAATGAACCTGGTAGAGCATCCCACACAAACGAATGCTCCACATGCGGGTTTCACATGCCACCAACTCCACATTCACAGGCAACTTCAGCGCCACAGCCGTTTTCAGATAGCCCTCAATGCAAAGGCTCTAGACGCAAATATTGGTGTGAGAGCTAATTCAATCAAGGAAACACTGCATGTTGGTGAAGGGCATATTGAAGAAGGATCAGCCGAGTGGTTCTTGTGGGAGAACAACTCCATTTGGCTCACTAACTTCACACACCATCAGGCTTCCAAGCAGCTCTCAAGGAAACTCAGTTTTCACACTCTATGCTTAGTGCCCTTTGAGTGCATTATCTAGGAATGAACCTGGTAGAGCATCCCACACAAACGAATGCTCCACATGCGGGTTTCACATGCCACCAACTCCACATTCACAGGCAACTTCAGCGCCACAGCCGTTTTCAGATAGCCCTCAATGCAAAGGCTCTAGACGCAAATATTGGTGTGAGAGCTAATTCAATCAAGGAAACACTGCATGTTGGTGAAGGGCATATTGAAGAAGGATCAGCCGAGTGGTTCTTGTGGGAGAACAACTGCATTTGGCTCACTAACTTCACACACCATCAGGCTTCCAAGCAGCTCTCAAGGAAACTCAGTTTTCACACTCTAGGCTTAGTGCTCTATATGTGCCTAGGACTGAAATGAAGCTTGGTCAGCATCCCACACAAACGAATGCTCCACATGCGGGTTTCACATGCCACCAACTCCACATTCACAGGCAACTTCAGCACCACAGCCGTTTTCAGATAGCCCTCAATGCAAAGGCTCTAGACGCAAATATTGGTGTGAGAGCTAATTCAATCAAGGAAACACTGCATGTTGGTGAAGGGCATATTGAAGAAGGATCAGCCGAGTGGTTCTTGTGGGAGAACAACTCCATTTGGCTCACTAACTTCACACACCATCAGGCTTCCAAGCAGCTCTCAAGGAAACTCAGTTTTCACACTCTATGCTTAGTGCCCTTTGAGTGCATTATCTAGGAATGAACCTGGTAGAGCATCCCACACAAACGAATGCTCCACATGCGGGTTTCACATGCCACCAACTCCACATTCACAGGCAACTTCAGCGCCACAGCCGTTTTCAGATAGCCCTCAATGCAAAGGCTCTAGACGCAAATATTGGTGTGAGAGCTAATTCAATCAAGGAAACACTGCATGTTGGTGAAGGGCATATTGAAGAAGGATCAGCCGAGTGGTTCTTGTGGGAGAACAACTCCATTTGGCTCACTAACTTCACACACCATCAGGCTTCCAAGCAGCTCTCAAGGAAACTCAGTTTTCACACTCTATGCTTAGTGCCCTTTGTGTGCCTAGGACTGAAATGAAGCTTGGTCAGCATCCCACACAAACGAATGCTCCACATGCGGGTTTCACATGCCACCAACTCCACATTCACAGGCAACTTCAGCGCCACAGCCGTTTGCAGATAGCCCTCAATGCAAAGGCTCTAGACGCAAATATTGGTGTGAGAGCTAATTCAATCAAGGAAACACTGCATGTTGGTGAAGGGCATATTGAAGAAGGATCAGCCGAGTGGTTCTTGTGGGAGAACAACTCCATTTGGCTCACTAACTTCACACACCATCAGCCTTCCAAGCAGCTCTCAAGGAAACTCAGTTTTCACACTCTATGTTTAGTGCCCTTTGAGTGCATTATCTAGGAATGAACCTGGTAGAGCATCCCACACAAACGAATGCTCCACATGCGGGTTTCACATGCCACCAACTCCACATTCACAGGCAACTTCAGCGCCACAGCCGTTTTCAGATAGCCCTCAATGCAAAGGCTCTAGACGCAAATATTGGTGTGAGAGCTAATTCAATCAAGGAAACACTGCATGTTGGTGAAGGGCATATTGAAGAAGGATCAGCCGAGTGGTTCTTGTGGGAGAACAACTCCATTTGGCTCACTAACTTCACACACCATCAGGCTTCCAAGCAGCTCTCAACGAAACTCAGTTTTCACACTCTATGCTTAGTGCCCTTTGAGTGCATTATCTAGGAATGAACCTGGTAGAGCATCCCACACAAACGAATGCTCCACATGCGGGTTTCACATGCCACCAACTCCACATTCACAGGCAACTTCAGCGCCACAGCCGTTTGCAGATAGCCCTTAATGCAAAGGCTCTAGACGCAAATATTGGTGTGAGAGCTAATTCAATCAAGGAAACACTGCATGTTGGTGAAGGGCATATTGAAGAAGGATCAGCCGAGTGGTTCTTGTGGGAGAACAACTCCATTTGGCTCACTAACTTCACACACCATCAGGCTTCCAAGCAGCTCTCAAGGAAACTCAGTTTTCACACTCTATGCTTAGTGCCCTTTGAGTGCCTAGGACTGAAATGAAGCTTGGTCAGCATCCCACACAAACGAATGCTCCACATGCGGGTTTCACATGCCACCAACTCCACATTGACAGGCAACTTCAGCGCCACAGCCGTTTTCAGATAGCCCTCAATGCAAAGGCTCTAGACGCAAATATTGGTGTGAGAGCTAATTCAATCAAGGAAACACTGCATGTTGGTGAAGGGCATATTGAAGAAGGATCAGCCGAGTGGTTCTTGTGGGAGAACAACTCCATTTGGCTCACTAACTTCACACACCATCAGGCTTCCAAGCAGCTCTCAAGGAAACTCAGTTTTCACACTCTATGCTTAGTGCCCTTTGAGTGCCTAGGACTGAAATGAAGCTTGGTCAGCATCCCACACAAACGAATGCTCCACATGTGGGTTTCACATGCCACCAACTCCACATTCTCAGGCAACTTCAGCGCCACAGCCGTTTTCAGATAGCCCTCAATGCAAAGGCTCTAGACGCAAATATTGGTGTAAGAGCTAATTCAATCAAGGAAACACTGCATGTTGGTGAAGGGCATATTGAAGAAGGATCAGCCGAGTGGTTCTTGTGGGAGAACAACTCCATGTGGCTCACTAACTTCACACACCATCAGGCTTCCAAGCAGCTCTCAACGAAACTCAGTTTTCACACTCTATGCTGAGTGCCCTTTGAGTGCCTAGGACTGAAATGAAGCTTGGTCAGCATCCCACACAAACGAATGCTCCACATGCGGGTTTCACATGCCACCAACTCCACATTCTCAGGCAACTTCAGCGCCACAGCCGTTTTCAGATAGCCCTCAATGCAAAGGCTCTAGACGCAAATATTGGTGTGAGAGCTAATTCAATCAAGGAAACACTGCATGTTGGTGAAGGGCATATTGAAGAAGGATCAGCCGAGTGGTTCTTGTGGGAGAACAACTCCATTTGGCTCACTAACTTCACACACCATCAGGCTTCCAAGCAGCTCTCAAGGAAACTCAGTTTTCACACTCTTTGCTTAGTGCTCTATGTGTGCCTAGGACTGAAATGAAGCTTGGTCAGCATCCAACACAAACGAATGCTCCACATGCGGGTTTCACATGCCACCAACTCCACATTCTCAGGCAACTTCAGCGCCACAGCCGTTTTCAGATAGCCCTCAATGCAAAGGCTCTAGACGCAAATATTGGTGTGAGAGCTAATTCAATCAAGGAAACACTGCATGTGGGTGAAGGGCATATTGAAGAAGGATCAGCCGAGTGGTTCTTGTGGGAGAACAACTCCATTTGGCTCACTAACTTCACACACCATCAGGCTTCCAAGCAGCTCTCAACGAAACTCAGTTTTCACACTCTATGCTTAGTGCCCTTTGAGTGCATTATCTAGGAATGAACCTGGTAGAGCATCCCACACAAACGAATGCTCCACATGCGGGTTTCACATGCCACCAACTCCACATTCACAGGCAACTTCAGCGCCACAGCCGTTTTCAGATAGCCCTCAATGCAAAGGCTCTAGACGCAAATATTGGTGTAAGAGCTAATTCAATCAAGGAAACACTGCATGTTGGTGAAGGGCATATTGAAGAAGGATCAGCCGAGTGGTTCTTGTGGGAGAACAACTCCATTTGGCTCACTAACTTCACACACCATCAGCCTTCCAAGCAGCTCTCAAGGAAACTCAGTTTTCACACTCTATGTTTAGTGCCCTTTGAGTGCATTATCTAGGAATGAACCTGGTAGAGCATCCCACACAAACGAATGCTCCACATGCGGGTTTCACATGCCACCAACTCCACATTCTCAGGCAACTTCAGCGCCACAGCCGTTTTCAGATAGCCCTCAATGCAAAGGCTCTAGACGCAAATATTGGTGTGAGAGCTAATTCAATCAAGGAAACACTGCATGTTGGTGAAGGGCATATTGAAGAAGGATCAGCCGAGTGGTTCTTGTGGGAGAACAACTCCATTTGGCTCACTAACTTCACACACCATCAGGCTTCCAAGCAGCTCTCAACGAAACTCAGTTTTCACACTCTATGCTTAGTGCCCTTTGAGTGCATTATCTAGGAATGAACCTGGTAGAGCATCCCACACAAACGAATGCTCCACATGCGGGTTTCACATGCCACCAACTCCACATTCACAGGCAACTTCAGCGCCACAGCCGTTTGCAGATAGCCCTTAATGCAAAGGCTCTAGACGCAAATATTGGTGTGAGAGCTAATTCAATCAAGGAAACACTGCATGTTGGTGAAGGGCATATTGAAGAAGGATCAGCCGAGTGGTTCTTGTGGGAGAACAACTCCATTTGGCTCACTAACTTCACACACCATCAGGCTTCCAAGCAGCTCTCAAGGAAACTCAGTTTTCACACTCTATGCTTAGTGCCCTTTGAGTGCCTAGGACTGAAATGAAGCTTGGTCAGCATCCCACACAAACGAATGCTCCACATGCGGGTTTCACATGCCACCAACTCCACATTCTCAGGCAACTTCAGCGCCACAGCCGTTTTCAGATAGCCCTCAATGCAAAGGCTCTAGACGCAAATATTGGTGTAAGAGCTAATTCAATCAAGGAAACACTGCATGTTGGTGAAGGGCATATTGAAGAAGGATCAGCCGAGTGGTTCTTGTGGGAGAACAACTCCATTTGGCTCACTAACTTCACACACCATCAGGCTTCCAAGCAGCTCTCAAGGAAACTCAGTTTTCACACTCTATGCTTAGTGCCCTTTGAGTGCCTAGGACTGAAATGAAGCTTGGTCAGCATCCCACACAAACGAATGCTCCACATGCGGGTTTCACATGCCACCAACTCCACATTCTCAGGCAACTTCAGCGCCACAGCCATTTTCAGATAGCCCTCAATGCAAAGGCTCTAGACGCAAATATTGGTGTGAGAGCTAATTCAATCAAGGAAACACTGCATGTTGGTGAAGGGCATATTGAAGAAGGATCAGCCGAGTGGTTCTTGTGGGAGAACAACTCCATTTGGCTCACTAACTTCACACACCATCAGGCTTCCAAGCAGCTCTCAAGGAAACTCAGTTTTCACACTCTATGCTTAGTGCCCTTTGAGTGCATTATCTAGGAATGAACCTGGTAGAGCATCCCACACAAACGAATGCTCCACATGCGGGTTTCACATGCCACCAACTCCACATTCTCAGGCAACTTCAGCGCCACAGCCGTTTTCAGATAGCCCTCAATGCAAAGGCTCTAGACGCAAATATTGGTGTAAGAGCTAATTCAATCAAGGAAACACTGCATGTTGGTGAAGGGCATATTGAAGAAGGATCAGCCGAGTGGTTCTTGTGGGAGAACAACTCCATTTGGCTCACTAACTTCACACACCATCAGGCTTCCAAGCAGCTCTCAAGGAAACTCAGTTTTCACACTCTATGCTTAGTGCCCTTTGAGTGCATTATCTAGGAATGAACCTGGTAGAGCATCCCACACAAACGAATGCTCCACATGCGGGTTTCACATGCCACCAACTCCACATTCTCAGGCAACTTCAGCGCCACAGCCATTTTCAGATAGCCCTCAATGCAAAGGCTCTAGACGCAAATATTGGTGTGAGAGCTAATTCAATCAAGGAAACACTGCATGTTGGTGAAGGGCATATTGAAGAAGGATCAGCCGAGTGGTTCTTGTGGGAGAACAACTCCATTTGGCTCACTAACTTCACACACCATCAGGCTTCCAAGCAGCTCTCAACGAAACTCAGTTTTCACACTCTATGCTTAGTGCCCTTTGAGTGCATTATCTAGGAATGAACCTGGTAGAGCATCCCACACAAACGAATGCTCCACATGCGGGTTTCACATGCCACCAACTCCACATTCACAGGCAACTTCAGCGCCACAGCCGTTTGCAGATAGCCCTTAATGCAAAGGCTCTAGACGCAAATATTGGTGTGAGAGCTAATTCAATCAAGGAAACACTGCATGTTGGTGAAGGGCATATTGAAGAAGGATCAGCCGAGTGGTTCTTGTGGGAGAACAACTCCATTTGGCTCACTAACTTCACACACCATCAGGCTTCCAAGCAGCTCTCAAGGAAACTCAGTTTTCACACTCTATGCTTAGTGCCCTTTGAGTGCCTAGGACTGAAATGAAGCTTGGTCAGCATCCCACACAAACGAATGCTCCACATGCGGGTTTCACATGCCACCAACTCCACATTCTCAGGCAACTTCAGCGCCACAGCCGTTTTCAGATAGCCCTCAATGCAAAGGCTCTAGACGCAAATATTGGTGTAAGAGCTAATTCAATCAAGGAAACACTGCATGTTGGTGAAGGGCATATTGAAGAAGGATCAGCCGAGTGGTTCTTGTGGGAGAACAACTCCATTTGGCTCACTAACTTCACACACCATCAGGCTTCCAAGCAGCTCTCAAGGAAACTCAGTTTTCACACTCTATGCTTAGTGCCCTTTGAGTGCCTAGGACTGAAATGAAGCTTGGTCAGCATCCCACACAAACGAATGCTCCACATGCGGGTTTCACATGCCACCAACTCCACATTCACAGGCAACTTCAGCGCCACAGCCATTTTCAGATAGCCCTCAATGCAAAGGCTCTAGACGCAAATATTGGTGTGAGAGCTAATTCAATCAAGGAAACACTGCATGTTGGTGAAGGGCATATTGAAGAAGGATCAGCCGAGTGGTTCTTGTGGGAGAACAACTCCATTTGGCTCACTAACTTCACACACCATCAGGCTTCCAAGCAGCTCTCAAGGAAACTCAGTTTTCACACTCTATGCTTAGTGCCCTTTGAGTGCATTATCTAGGAATGAACCTGGTAGAGCATCCCACACAAACGAATGCTCCACATGCGGGTTTCACATGCCACCAACTCCACATTCTCAGGCAACTTCAGCGCCACAGCCGTTTTCAGATAGCCCTCAATGCAAAGGCTCTAGACGCAAATATTGGTGTAAGAGCTAATTCAATCAAGGAAACACTGCATGTTGGTGAAGGGCATATTGAAGAAGGATCAGCCGAGTGGTTCTTGTGGGAGAACAACTCCATTTGGCTCACTAACTTCACACACCATCAGGCTTCCAAGCAGCTCTCAAGGAAACTCAGTTTTCACACTCTATGCTTAGTGCCCTTTGAGTGCATTATCTAGGAATGAACCTGGTAGAGCATCCCACACAAACGAATGCTCCACATGCGGGTTTCACATGCCACCAACTCCACATTCTCAGGCAACTTCAGCGCCACAGCCATTTTCAGATAGCCCTCAATGCAAAGGCTCTAGACGCAAATATTGGTGTGAGAGCTAATTCAATCAAGGAAACACTGCATGTTGGTGAAGGGCATATTGAAGAAGGATCAGCCGAGTGGTTCTTGTGGGAGAACAACTCCATTTGGCTCACTAACTTCACACACCATCAGGCTTCCAAGCAGCTCTCAAGGAAACTCAGTTTTCACACTCTATGCTTAGTGCCCTTTGAGTGCATTATCTAGGAATGAACCTGGTAGAGCATCCCACACAAACGAATGCTCCACATGCGGGTTTCACATGCCACCAACTCCACATTCACAGGCAACTTCAGCGCCACAGCCGTTTTCAGATAGCCCTCAATGCAAAGGCTCTAGACGCAAATATTGGTGTGAGAGCTAATTCAATCAAGGAAACACTGCATGTGGGTGAAGGGCATATTGAAGAAGGATCAGCCGAGTGGTTCTTGTGGGAGAACAACTCCATTTGGCTCACTAACTTCACACACCATCAGGCTTCCAAGCAGCTCTCAAGGAAACTCAGTTTTCACACTCTATGCTTAGTGCCCTTTGCATGGCTAGGACTGAAATGAACCTGGTAGAGCATCCCACACAAACGAATGCTCCACATGCGGGTTTCACATGCCACCAACTCCACATTCTCAGGCAACTTCAGCGCCACAGCCGTTTTCAGATAGCCCTCAATGCAAAGGCTCTAGACGCAAATATTGGTGTGAGAGCTAATTCAATCAAGGAAACACTGCATGTGGGTGAAGGGCATATTGAAGAAGGATCAGCCGAGTGGTTCTTGTGGGAGAACAACTCCATTTGGCTCACTAACTTCACACACCATCAGGCTTCCAAGCAGCTCTCAAGGAAACTCAGTTTTCACACTCTATGCTTAGTGCGCTTTGAGTGCATTATCTAGGAATGAACCTGGTAGAGCATCCCACACAAACGAATGCTCCACATGCGGGTTTCACATGCCACCAACTCCACATTCACAGGCAACTTCAGCGCCACAGCCGTTTTCAGATAGCCCTCAATGCAAAGGCTCTAGACGCAAATATTGGTGTGAGAGCTAATTCAATCAAGGAAACACTGCATGTTGGTTAAGGGCATATTGAAGAAGGATCAGCCGAGTGGTTCTTGTGGGAGAACAACTCCATTTGGCTCACTAACTTCACACACCATCAGGCTTCCAAGCAGCTCTCAAGGAAACTCAGTTTTCACACTCTATGTTTAGTGCCCTTTGAGTGCATTATCTAGGAATGAACCTGGTAGAGCATCCCACACAAACGAATGCTCCACATGCGGGTTTCACATGCCACCAACTCCACATTCACAGGCAACTTCAGCGCCACAGCCGTTTTCAGATAGCCCACAATGCAAAGGCTCTAGACGCAAATATTGGTGTGAGAGCTAATTCAATCAAGGAAACACTGCATGTTGGTGAAGGGCATATTGAAGAAGGATCAGCCGAGTAGTTCTTGTGGGAGAACAACTCCATTTGGCTCACTAACTTCACACACCATCAGGCTTCCAAGCAGCTCTCAAGGAAACTCAGTTTTCACACTCTATGCTTAGTGCGCTTTGAGTGCATTATCTAGGAATGAACCTGGTAGAGCATCCCACACAAACGAATGCTCCACATGCGGGTTTCACATGCCACCAACTCCACATTCACAGGCAACTCCAGTGCCACAGCCGTTTTCAGATAGCCCTCAATGCAAAGGCTCTAGACGCAAATATTGGTGTGAGAGCTAATTCAATCAAGGAAACACTGCATGTTGGTGAAGGGCATATTGAAGAAGGATCAGCCGAGTGGTTCTTGTGGGAGAACAACTCCATTTGGCTCCCTAACTTCACACACCATCAGGCTTCCAAGCAGCTCTCAAGGAAACTCAGTTTTCACACTCTATGCTTAGTGCCCTTTGAGTGCATTATCTAGGAATGAACCTGGTAGAGCATCCCACACAAACGAATGCTCCACATGCGGGTTTCACATGCCACCAACTCCACATTCACAGGCAACTTCAGCGCCACAGCCGTTTTCAGATAGCCCTCAATGCAAAGGCTCTAGACGCAAATATTGGTGTGAGAGCTAATTCAATCAAGGAAACACTGCATGTTGGTCAAGGGCATATTGAAGAAGGATCAGCCGAGTGGTTCTTGTGGGAGAACAACTCCATTTGGCTCACTAACTTCACACACCATCAGGCTTCCAAGCAGCTCTCAAGGAAACTCAGTTTTCAAACTCTATGCTTAGTGCTCTATGTGTGCCTAGGACTGAAATGAAGCTTGGTCAGCATCCCACACAAACGAATGCTCCACATGCGGGTTTCACATGCCACCAACTCCACATTCTCAGGCAACTTCAGCGCCACAGCCGTTTTTAGATAGCCCTCAATGCAAAGGCTCTAGACGCAAATATTGGTGTGAGAGCTAATTCAATCAAGGAAACACTGCATGTTGGTGAAGGGCATATTGAAGAAGGATCAGCCGAGTAGTTCTTGTGGGAGAACAACTCCATTTGGCTCACTAACTTCACACACCATCAGGCTTCCAAGCAGCTCTCAAGGAAACTCAGTTTTCACACTCTATGCTTAGTGCCCTTTGAGTGCATTATCTAGGAATGAACCTGGTAGAGCATCCCACACAAACGAATGCTCCACATGCGGGTTTCACATGCCACCAACTCCACATTCACAGGCAACTTCAGCGCCACAGCCGTTTTCAGATAGCCCTCAATGCAAAGGCTCTAGACGCAAATATTGGTGTGAGAGCTAATTCAATCAAGGAAACACTGCATGTTGGTGAAGGGCATATTGAAGAAGGATCAGAAGAGTAGTTCTTGTGGGAGAACAACTCCATTTGGCTCACTAACTTCACACACCATCAGGCTTCCAAGCAGCTCTCAAGGAAACTCAGTTTTCACACTCTATGCTTAGTGCGCTTTGAGTGCATTATCTAGGAATGAACCTGGTAGAGCATCCCACACAAACGAATGCTCCACATGCGGGTTTCACATGCCACCAACTCCACATTCACAGGCAACTCCAGTGCCACAGCCGTTTTCAGATAGCCCTCAATGCAAAGGCTCTAGACGCAAATATTGGTGTGAGAGCTAATTCAATCAAGGAAACACTGCATGTTGGTGAAGGGCATATTGAAGAAGGATCAGCCGAGTGGTTCTTGTGGGAGAACAACTCCATTTGGCTCCCTAACTTCACACACCATCAGGCTTCCAAGCAGCTCTCAAGGAAACTCAGTTTTCACACTCTATGCTTAGTGCCCTTTGAGTGCATTATCTAGGAATGAACCTGGTAGAGCATCCCACACAAACGAATGCTCCACATGCGGGTTTCACATGCCACCAACTCCACATTCACAGGCAACTTCAGCGCCACAGCCGTTTTCAGATAGCCCTCAATGCAAAGGCTCTAGACGCAAATATTGGTGTGAGAGCTAATTCAATCAAGGAAACACTGCATGTTGGTCAAGGGCATATTGAAGAAGGATCAGCCGAGTGGTTCTTGTGGGAGAACAACTCCATTTGGCTCACTAACTTCACACACCATCAGGCTTCCAAGCAGCTCTCAAGGAAACTCAGTTTTCAAACTCTATGCTTAGTGCTCTATGTGTGCCTAGGACTGAAATGAAGCTTGGTCAGCATCCCACACAAACGAATGCTCCACATGCGGGTTTCACATGCCACCAACTCCACATTCTCAGGCAACTTCAGCGCCACAGCCGTTTTCAGATAGCCCTCAATGCAAAGGCTCTAGACGCAAATATTGGTGTGAGAGCTAATTCAATCAAGGAAACACTGCATGTTGGTGAAGGGCATATTGAAGAAGGATCAGCCGAGTAGTTCTTGTGGGAGAACAACTCCATTTGGCTCACTAACTTCACACACCATCAGGCTTCCAAGCAGCTCTCAAGGAAACTCAGTTTTCACACTCTATGCTTAGTGCGCTTTGAGTGCATTATCTAGGAATGAACCTGGTAGAGCATCCCACACAAACGAATGCTCCACATGCGGGTTTCACATGCCACCAACTCCACATTCACAGGCAACTTCAGCGCCACAGCCGTTTTCAGATAGCCCTCAATGCAAAGGCTCTAGACGCAAATATTGGTGTGAGAGCTAATTCAATCAAGGAATCACTGCATGTTGGTGAAGGGCATATTGAAGAAGGATCAGCCGAGTAGTTCTTGTGGGAGAACAACTCCATTTGGCTCACTAACTTCACACACCATCAGGCTTCCAAGCAGCTCTCAAGGAAACTCAGTTTTCACACTCTATGCTTAGTGCGCTTTGAGTGCATTATCTAGGAATGAACCTGGTAGAGCATCCCACACAAACGAATGCTCCACATGCGGGTTTCACATGCCACCAACTCCACATTCACAGGCAACTCCAGTGCCACAGCCGTTTTCAGATAGCCCTCAATGCAAAGGCTCTAGACGCAAATATTGGTGTAAGAGCTAATTCAATCAAGGAAACACTGCATGTTGGTGAAGGGCATATTGAAGAAGGATCAGCCGAGTGGTTCTTGTGGGAGAACAACTCCATTTGGCTCACTAACTTCACACACCATCAGGCTTCCAAGCAGCTCTCAAGGAAACTCAGTTTTCACACTCTATGCTTAGTGCTCTATATGTGCCTAGGACTGAAATGAAGCTTGGTCAACATCCCACACAAACGAATGCTCCACATGCGGGTTTCACATGCCACCAACTCCACATTCTCAGGCAACTTCAGCGCCACAGCCGTTTTCAGATAGCCCTCAATGCAAAGGCTCTAGACGCAAATATTGGTGTGAGAGCTAATTCAATCAAGGAAACACTGCATGTTGGTGAAGGGCATATTGAAGAAGGATCAGCCGAGTAGTTCTTGTGGGAGAACAACTCCATTTGGCTCACTAACTTCACACACCATCAGGCTTCCAAGCAGCTCTCAAGGAAACTCAGTTTTCACACTCTATGCTTAGTGCCCTTTGAGTGCATTATCTAGGAATGAACCTGGTAGAGCATCCCACACAAACGAATGCTCCACATGCGGGTTTCACATGCCACCAACTCCACATTCTCAGGCAACTTCAGCGCCACAGCCGTTTTCAGATAGCCCTCAATGCAAAGGCTCTAGACGCAAATATTGGTGTGAGAGCTAATTCAATCAAGGAAACACTGCATGTTGGTGAAGGGCATATTGAAGAAGCATCAGCCGAGTGGTTCTTGTGGGAGAACAACTCCATTTGGCTCACTAACTTCACACACCATCAGGCTTCCAAGCAGCTCTCAAGGAAACTCAGTTTTCACACTCTATGTTTAGTGCCCTTTGAGTGCATTATCTAGGAATGAACCTGGTAGAGCATCCCACACAAACGAATGCTCCACATGCGGGTTTCACATGCCACCAACTCCACATTCACAGGCAACTTCAGCGCCACAGCCGTTTTCAGATAGCCCTCAATGCAAAGGCTCTAGACGCAAATATTGGTGTGAGAGCTAATTCAATCAAGGAAACACTGCATGTTGGTGAAGGGCATATTGAAGAAGGATCAGCCGAGTGGTTCTTGTGGGAGAACAACTCCATTTGGCTGACTAACTTCACACACAATCAGGCTTCCAAGCAGCTCTCAAGGAAACTCAGTTTTCACACTCTATGTTTAGTGCGCTTTGAGTGCATTATCTAGGAATGAACCTGGTAGAGCATCCCACACAAACGAATGCTCCACATGCGGGTTTCACATGCCACCAACTCCACATTCACAGGCAACTTCAGCGCCACAGCCGTTTTCAGATAGCCCTCAATGCAAAGGCTCTCGACGCAAATATTGGTGTGAGAGCTAATTCAATCAAGGAAACACTGCATGTTGGTGAAGGGCATATTGAAGAAGGATCAGCCGAGTGGTTCTTGTGGGAGAACAACTCCATTTGACTCACTAACTTCACACACCATCAGGCTTCCAAGCAGCTCTCAAGGAAACTCAGTTTTCACACTCTATGCTTAGTGCTCTATGTGTGCCTAGGACTGAAATGAAGCTTGGTCAGCATCCCACACAAACGAATGCTCCACATGCGGGTTTCACATGCCACCAACTCCACATTCTCAGGCAACTTCAGCGCCACAGCCGTTTTCAGATAGCCCTCAATGCAAAGGCTCTAGACGCAAATATTGGTGTAAGAGCTAATTCAATCAAGGAAACACTGCATGTTGGTGAAGGGCATATTGAAGAAGGATCAGCCGAGTGGTTCTTGTGGGAGAACAACTCCATTTGGCTCACTAACTTCACACACCATCAGGCTTCCAAGCAGCTCTCAAGGAAACTCAGTTTTCACACTCTATGCTTAGTGCCCTTTGAGTGCCTAGGACTGAAATGAAGCTTGGTCAGCATCCCACACAAACGAATGCTCCACATGCGGGTTTCACATGCCACCAACTCCACATTCTCAGGCAACTTCAGCGCCACAGCCATTTTCAGATAGCCCTCAATGCAAAGGCTCTAGACGCAAATATTGGTGTGAGAGCTAATTCAATCAAGGAAACACTGCATGTTGGTGAAGGGCATATTGAAGAAGGATCAGCCGAGTGGTTCTTGTGGGAGAACAACTCCATTTGGCTCACTAACTTCACACACCATCAGGCTTCCAAGCAGCTCTCAAGGAAACTCAGTTTTCACACTCTATGCTTAGTGCCCTTTGAGTGCATTATCTAGGAATGAACCTGGTAGAGCATCCCACACAAACGAATGCTCCACATGCGGGTTTCACATGCCACCAACTCCACATTCACAGGCAACTTCAGCGCCACAGCCGTTTTCAGATAGCCCTCAATGCAAAGGCTCTAGACGCAAATATTGGTGTAAGAGCTAATTCAATCAAGGAAACACTGCATGTTGGTGAAGGGCATATTGAAGAAGGATCAGCCGAGTGGTTCTTGTGGGAGAACAACTCCATTTGGCTCACTAACTTCACACACCATCAGGCTTCCAAGCAGCTCTCAAGGAAACTCAGTTTTCACACTCTATGCTTAGTGCCCTTTGAGTGCCTAGGACTGAAATGAAGCTTGGTCAGCATCCCACACAAACGAATGCTCCACATGCGGGTTTCACATGCCACCAACTCCACATTCTCAGGCAACTTCAGCGCCACAGCCGTTTTCAGATAGCCCTCAATGCAAAGGCTCTAGACGCAAATATTGGTGTGAGAGCTAATTCAATCAAGGAAACACTGCATGTTGGTGAAGGGCATATTGAAGAAGGATCAGCCGAGTGGTTCTTGTGGGAGAACAACTCCATTTGGCTCACTAACTTCACACACCATCAGGCTTCCAAGCAGCTCTCAAGGAAACTCAGTTTTCACACTCTATGCTTAGTGCCCTTTGAGTGCATTATCTAGGAATGAACCTGGTAGAGCATCCCACACAAACGAATGCTCCACATGCGGGTTTCACATGCCACCAACTCCACATTCTCAGGCAACTTCAGCGCCACAGCCGTTTTCAGATAGCCCTCAATGCAAAGGCTCTAGACGCAAATATTGGTGTGAGAGCTAATTCAATCAAGGAAACACTGCATGTTGGTGAAGGGCATATTGAAGAAGGATCAGCCGAGTGGTTCTTGTGGGAGAACAACTCCATTTGGCTCACTAACTTCACACACCATCAGGCTTCCAAGCAGCTCTCAAGGAAACTCAGTTTTCACACTCTATGCTTAGTGCCCTTTGAGTGCCTAGGACTGAAATGAAGCTTGGTCAGCATCCCACACAAACGAATGCTCCACATGCGGGTTTCACATGCCACCAACTCCACATTCTCAGGCAACTTCAGCGCCACAGCCGTTTTCAGATAGCCCTCAATGCAAAGGCTCTAGACGCAAATATTGGTGTGAGAGCTAATTCAATCAAGGAAACACTGCATGTTGGTGAAGGGCATATTGAAGAAGGATCAGCCGAGTGGTTCTTGTGGGAGAACAACTCCATTTGGCTCACTAACTTCACACACCATCAGGCTTCCAAGCAGCTCTCAAGGAAACTCAGTTTTCACACTCTATGCTTAGTGCCCTTTGAGTGCCTAGGACTGAAATGAAGCTTGGTCAGCATCCCACACAAACGAATGCTCCACATGCGGGTTTCACATGCCACCAACTCCACATTCTCAGGCAACTTCAGCGCCACAGCCGTTTTCAGATAGCCCTCAATGCAAAGGCTCTAGACGCAAATATTGGTGTAAGAGCTAATTCAATCAAGGAAACACTGCATGTTGGTGAAGGGCATATTGAAGAAGGATCAGCCGAGTGGTTCTTGTGGGAGAACAACTCCATTTGGCTCACTAACTTCACACACCATCAGGCTTCCAAGCAGCTCTCAAGGAAACTCAGTTTTCACACTCTATGCTTAGTGCCCTTTGAGTGCCTAGGACTGAAATGAAGCTTGGTCAGCATCCCACACAAACGAATGCTCCACATGCGGGTTTCACATGCCACCAACTCCACATTCTCAGGCAACTTCAGCGCCACAGCCGTTTTCAGATAGCCCTCAATGCAAAGGCTCTAGACGCAAATATTGGTGTGAGAGCTAATTCAATCAAGGAAACACTGAATGTTGGTGAAGGGCATATTGAAGAAGGATCAGCCGAGTGGTTCTTGTGGGAGAACAACTGCATTTGGCTCACTAACTTCACACACCATCAGGCTTCCAAGCAGCTCTCAAGGAAACTCAGTTTTCACACTCTTTGCTTAGTGCTCTATGTGTGCCTAGGACTGAAATGAACCTTGTCAGCATCCCACACAAACGAATGCTCCACATGCGGGTTTCACATGCCACCAACTCCACATTCTCAGGCAACTTCAGCGCCAAAGCCGTTTTCAGATAGCCCTCAATGCAAAGGCTCTAGACGCAAATATTGGTGTGAGAGCTAATTCAATCAAGGAAACACTGCATGTTGGTGAAGGGCATATTGAAGAAGGATCAGCCGAGTGGTTCTTGTGGGAGAACAACTGCATTTGGCTCACTAACTTCACACACCATCAGGCTTCCAAGCAGCTCTCAAGGAAACTCAGTTTTCACACTCTATGCTTAGTGCCCTTTGAGTGCCTAGGACTGAAATGAAGCTTGGTCAGCATCCCACACAAACGAATGCTCCACATGCGGGTTTCACATGCCACCAACTCCACATTCTCAGGCAACTTCAGCGCCACAGCCGTTTTCAGATAGCCCTCAATGCAAAGGCTCTAGACGCAAATATTGGTGTAAGAGCTAATTCAATCAAGGAAACACTGCATGTTGGTGAAGGGCATATTGAAGAAGGATCAGCCGAGTGGTTCTTGTGGGAGAACAACTCCATTTGGCTCACTAACTTCACACACCATCAGGCTTCCAAGCAGCTCTCAAGGAAACTCAGTTTTCACACTCTATGCTTAGTGCCCTTTGAGTGCCTAGGACTGAAATGAAGCTTGGTCAGCATCCCACACAAACGAATGCTCCACATGCGGGTTTCACATGCCACCAACTCCACATTCTCAGGCAACTTCAGCGCCACAGCCGTTTTCAGATAGCCCTCAATGCAAAGGCTCTAGACGCAAATATTGGTGTGAGAGCTAATTCAATCAAGGAAACACTGCATGTTGGTGAAGGGCATATTGAAGAAGGATCAGCCGAGTGGTTCTTGTGGGAGAACAACTGCATTTGGCTCACTAACTTCACACACCATCAGGCTTCCAAGCAGCTCTCAAGGAAACTCAGTTTTCACACTCTTTGCTTAGTGCTCTATGTGTGCCTAGGACTGAAATGAACCTTGTCAGCATCCCACACAAACGAATGCTCCACATGCGGGTTTCACATGCCACCAACTCCACATTCTCAGGCAACTTCAGCGCCAAAGCCGTTTTCAGATAGCCCTCAATGCAAAGGCTCTAGACGCAAATATTGGTGTGAGAGCTAATTCAATCAAGGAAACACTGCATGTTGGTGAAGGGCATATTGAAGAAGGATCAGCCGAGTGGTTCTTGTGGGAGAACAACTCCATTTGGCTCACTAACTTCACACACCATCAGGCTTCCAAGCAGCTCTCAAGGAAACTCAGTTTTCACACTCTATGCTTAGTGCCCTTTGAGTGCATTATCTAGGAATGAACCTGGTAGAGCATCCCACACAAACGAATGCTCCACATGCGGGTTTCACATGCCACCAACTCCACATTCACAGGCAACTTCAGCGCCACAGCTGTTTTCAGATAGCCCTCAATGCAAAGGCTCTAGACGCAAATATTGGTGTAAGAGCTAATTCAATCAAGGAAACACTGCATGTTGGTGAAGGGCATATTGAAGAAGGATCAGCCGAGTGGTTCTTGTGGGAGAACAACTCCATTTGGCTCACTAACTTCACACACCATCAGGCTTCCAAGCAGCTCTCAAGGAAACTCAGTTTTCACACTCTATGCTTAGTGCCCTTTGAGTGCCTAGGACTGAAATGAAGCTTGGTCAGCATCCCACACAAACGAATGCTCCACATGCGGGTTTCACATGCCACCAACTCCACATTCTCAGGCAACTTCAGCGCCACAGCCGTTTTCAGATAGCCCTCAATGCAAAGGCTCTAGACGCAAATATTGGTGTGAGAGCTAATTCAATCAAGGAAACACTGCATGTTGGTGAAGGGCATATTGAAGAAGGATCAGCCGAGTGGTTCTTGTGGGAGAACAACTCCATTTGGCTCACTAACTTCACACACCATCAGGCTTCCAAGCAGCTCTCAACGAAACTCAGTTTTCACACTCTATGCTTAGTGCCCTTTGTATGGCTAGGACTGAAATGAACCTGGTAGAGCATCCCACACAAACGAATGCTTCACATGCGGGTTTCACATGCCACCAACTCCACATTCACAGGCAACTTCAGCGCCACAGCCGTTTTCAGATAGCCCTCAATGCAAAGGCTCTAGACGCAAATATTGGTGTGAGAGCTAATTCAATCAAGGAAACACTGCATGTTGGTGAAGGGCATATTGAAGAAGGATCAGCCGAGTGGTTCTTGTGGGAGAACAACTCCATTTGGCTCACTAACTTCACACACCATCAGGCTTCCAAGCAGCTCTCAAGGAAACTCAGTTTTCACACTCTATGCTTAGTGCCCTTTGAGTGCCTAGGACTGAAATGAAGCTTGGTCAGCATCCCACACAAACGAATGCTCCACATGCGGGTTTCACATGCCACCAACTCCACATTCTCAGGCAACTTCAGCGCCACAGCCGTTTTCAGATAGCCCTCAATGCAAAGGCTCTAGACGCAAATATTGGTGTAAGAGCTAATTCAATCAAGGAAACACTGCATGTTGGTGAAGGGCATATTGAAGAAGGATCAGCCGAGTGGTTCTTGTGGGAGAACAACTCCATTTGGCTCACTAACTTCACACACCATCAGGCTTCCAAGCAGCTCTCAAGGAAACTCAGTTTTCACACTCTATGCTTAGTGCCCTTTGAGTGCCTAGGACTGAAATGAAGCTTGGTCAGCATCCCACACAAACGAATGCTCCACATGCGGGTTTCACATGCCACCAACTCCACATTCTCAGGCAACTTCAGCGCCACAGCCGTTTTCAGATAGCCCTCAATGCAAAGGCTCTAGACGCAAATATTGGTGTGAGAGCTAATTCAATCAAGGAAACACTGCATGTTGGTGAAGGGCATATTGAAGAAGGATCAGCCGAGTGGTTCTTGTGGGAGAACAACTGCATTTGGCTCACTAACTTCACACACCATCAGGCTTCCAAGCAGCTCTCAAGGAAACTCAGTTTTCACACTCTTTGCTTAGTGCTCTATGTGTGCCTAGGACTGAAATGAACCTGGTAGAGCATCCCACACAAACGAATGCTCCACATGCGGGTTTCACATGCCACCAACTCCACATTCTCAGGCAACTTCAGCGCCACAGCCGTTTTCAGATAGCCCTCAATGCAAAGGCTCTAGACGCAAATATTGGTGTGAGAGCTAATTCAATCAAGGAAACACTGCATGTTGGTGAAGGGCATATTGAAGAAGGATCAGCCGAGTGGTTCTTGTGGGAGAACAACTCCATTTGGCTCACTAACTTCACACACCATCAGGCTTCCAAGCAGCTCTCAAGGAAACTCAGTTTTCACACTCTATGCTTAGTGCCCTTTGAGTGCATTATCTAGGAATGAACCTGGTAGAGCATCCCACACAAACGAATGCTCCACATGCGGGTTTCACATGCCACCAACTCCACATTCACAGGCAACTTCAGCGCCACAGCTGTTTTCAGATAGCCCTCAATGCAAAGGCTCTAGACGCAAATATTGGTGTAAGAGCTAATTCAATCAAGGAAACACTGCATGTTGGTGAAGGGCATATTGAAGAAGGATCAGCCGAGTGGTTCTTGTGGGAGAACAACTCCATTTGGCTCACTAACTTCACACACCATCAGGCTTCCAAGCAGCTCTCAAGGAAACTCAGTTTTCACACTCTATGCTTAGTGCCCTTTGAGTGCCTAGGACTGAAATGAAGCTTGGTCAGCATCCCACACAAACGAATGCCTCACATGCGGGTTTCACATGCCACCAACTCCACATTCTCAGGCAACTTCAGCGCCACAGCCGTTTTCAGATAGCCCTCAATGCAAAGGCTCTAGACGCAAATATTGGTGTGAGAGCTAATTCAATCAAGGAAACACTGCATGTTGGTGAAGGGCATATTGAAGAAGGATCAGCCGAGTGGTTCTTGTGGGAGAACAACTCCATTTGGCTCACTAACTTCACACACCATCAGGCTTCCAAGCAGCTCTCAACGAAACTCAGTTTTCACACTCTATGCTTAGTGCCCTTTGTATGGCTAGGACTGAAATGAACCTGGTAGAGCATCCCACACAAACGAATGCTTCACATGTGGGTTTCACATGCCACCAACTCCACATTCACAGGCAACTTCAGCGCCACAGCCGTTTTCAGATAGCCCTCAATGCAAAGGCTCTAGACGCAAATATTGGTGTGAGAGCTAATTCAATCAAGGAAACACTGCATGTTGGTGAAGGGCATATTGAAGAAGGATCAGCCGAGTGGTTCTTGTGGGAGAACAACTCCATTTGGCTCACTAACTTCACACACCATCAGGCTTCCAAGCAGCTCTCAAGGAAACTCAGTTTTCACACTCTATGCTTAGTGCCCTTTGAGTGCCTAGGACTGAAATGAAGCTTGGTCAGCATCCCACACAAACGAATGCTCCACATGCGGGTTTCACATGCCACCAACTCCACATTCTCAGGCAACTTCAGCGCCACAGCCGTTTTCAGATAGCCCTCAATGCAAAGGCTCTAGACGCAAATATTGGTGTGAGAGCTAATTCAATCAAGGAAACACTGCATGTTGGTGAAGGGCATATTGAAGAAGGATCAGCCGAGTGGTTCTTGTGGGAGAACAACTCCATTTGGCTCACTAACTTCACACACCATCAGGCTTCCAAGCAGCTCTCAAGGAAACTCAGTTTTCACACTCTATGCTTAGTGCCCTTTGTATGGCTAGGACTGAAATGAACCTGGTAGAGCATCCCACACAAACGAATGCTTCACATGTGGGTTTCACATGCCACCAACTCCACATTCACAGGCAACTTCAGCGCCACAGCCGTTTTCAGATAGCCCTCAATGCAAAGGCTCTAGACGCAAATATTGGTGTGAGAGCTAATTCAATCAAGGAAACACTGCATGTTGGTGAAGGGCATATTGAAGAAGGATCAGCCGAGTGGTTCTTGTGGGAGAACAACTCCATTTGGCTCACTAACTTCACACACCATCAGGCTTCCAAGCAGCTCTCAAGGAAACTCAGTTTTCACACTCTATGTTTAGTGCCCTTTGAGTGCATTATCTAGGAATGAACCTGGTAGAGCATCCCACACAAACGAATGCTCCACATGCGGGTTTCACATGCCACCAACTCCACATTCACAGGCAACTTCAGCGCCACAGCCATTTTCAGATAGCCCTCAATGCAAAGGCTCTAGACGCAAATATTATTGAGGGAGCTAATTCAATCAAGGAAACACTGCATGTTGGTGAAGGGCATATTGAAGAAGGATCAGCCGAGTGGTTCTTGTGGGAGAACAACTGCATTTGACTCACTAACTTCACACACCATCAGGCTTCCAAGCAGCTCTCAAGGAAACTCAGTTTTCACACTCTATGCTTAGTGCTCTATGTGTGCCTAGGACTGAAATGAAGCTTGGTCAGCATCCCACACAAACGAATGCTCCACATGCGGGTTTCACATGCCACCAACTCCACATTCTCAGGCAACTTCAGCGCCACAGCCGTTTTCAGATAGCCCTCAATGCAAAGGCTCTAGACGCAAATATTGGTGTGAGAGCTAATTCAATCAAGGAAACACTGCATGTTGGTGAAGGGCATATTGAAGAAGGATCAGCCGAGTGGTTCTTGTGGGAGAACAACTCCATTTGGCTCACTAACTTCACACACCATCAGGCTTCCAAGCAGCTCTCAAGGAAACTCAGTTTTCACACTCTATGCTTAGTGCCCTTTGAGTGCCTAGGACTGAAATGAAGCTTGGTCAGCATCCCACACAAACGAATGCTCCACATGCGGGTTTCACATGCCACCAACTCCACATTCTCAGGCAACTTCAGCGCCACAGCCGTTTTCAGATAACCCACAATGCAAAGGCTCTAGACGCAAATATTGGTGTAAGAGCTAATTCAATCAAGGAAACACTGCATGTTGGTGAAGGGCATATTGAAGAAGGATCAGCCGAGTGGTTCTTGTGGGAGAACAACTCCATTTGGCTCACTAACTTCACACACCATCAGGCTTCCAAGCAGCTCTCAAGGAAACTCAGTTTTCACACTCTTTGCTTAGTGCTCTATGTGTGCCTAGGACTGAAATGAAGCTTGGTCAGCATCCCACACAAACGAATGCTCCACATGCGGGTTTCACATGCCACCAACTCCACATTCTCAGGCAACTTCAGCGCCACAGCCGTTTTCAGATAGCCCTCAATGCAAAGGCTCTAGACGCAAATATTGGTGTGAGAGCTAATTCAATCAAGGAAACACTGCATGTTGGTGAAGGGCATATTGAAGAAGGATCAGCCGAGTGGTTCTTGTGGGAGAACAACTCCATTTGGCTCACTAACTTCACACACCATCAGGCTTCCAAGCAGCTCTCAAGGAAACTCAGTTTTCACACTCTATGCTTAGTGCCCTTTGAGTGCCTAGGACTGAAATGAAGCTTGGTCAGCATCCCACACAAACGAATGCTCCACATGCGGGTTTCACATGCCACCAACTCCACATTCTCAGGCAACTTCAGCGCCACAGCCGTTTTCAGATAGCCCTCAATGCAAAGGCTCTAGACGCAAATATTGGTGTAAGAGCTAATTCAATCAAGGAAACACTGCATGTTGGTGAAGGGCATATTGAAGAAGGATCAGCCGAGTGGTTCTTGTGGGAGAACAACTCCATTTGGCTCACTAACTTCACACACCATCAGGCTTCCAAGCAGCTCTCAAGGAAACTCAGTTTTCACACTCTATGCTTAGTGCCCTTTGAGTGCCTAGGACTGAAATGAAGCTTGGTCAGCATCCCACACAAACGAATGCTCCACATGCGGGTTTCACATGCCACCAACTCCACATTCTCAGGCAACTTCAGCGCCACAGCCGTTTTCAGATAGCCCTCAATGCAAAGGCTCTAGACGCAAATATTGGTGTGAGAGCTAATTCAATCAAGGAAACACTGCATGTTGGTGAAGGGCATATTGAAGAAGGATCAGCCAAGTGGTTCTTGTGGGAGAACAACTGCATTTGGCTCACTAACTTCACACACCATCAGGCTTCCAAGCAGCTCTCAAGGAAACTCAGTTTTCACACTCTTTGCTTAGTGCTCTATGTGTGCCTAGGACTGAAATGAAGCTTGGTCAGCATCCCACACAAACGAATGCTCCACATGCGGGTTTCACATGCCACCAACTCCACATTCTCAGGCAACTTCAGCGCCACAGCCGTTTTCAGATAGCCCTCAATGCAAAGGCTCTAGACGCAAATATTGGTGTGAGAGCTAATTCAATCAAGGAAACACTGCATGTTGG
Organism: Ochotona princeps; assembly: GCF_030435755.1. Taxonomy (NCBI): domain Eukaryota; kingdom Metazoa; phylum Chordata; class Mammalia; order Lagomorpha; family Ochotonidae; genus Ochotona; species Ochotona princeps. The sequence continues at coordinate 31,817 of NW_026698109.1, forward strand.
TGAAGGGCATATTGAAGAAGGATCAGCCGAGTGGTTCTTGTGGGAGAACAACTCCATTTGGCTCACTAACTTCACACACCATCAGGCTTCCAAGCAGCTCTCAAGGAAACTCAGTTTTCACACTCTATGCTTAGTGCCCTTTGAGTGCCTAGGACTGAAATGAAGCTTGGTCAGCATCCCACACAAACGAATGCTCCACATGCGGGTTTCACATGCCACCAACTCCACATTCTCAGGCAACTTCAGCGCCACAGCCGTTTTCAGATAGCCCTCAATGCAAAGGCTCTAGACGCAAATATTGGTGTAAGAGCTAATTCAATCAAGGAAACACTGCATGTTGGTGAAGGGCATATTGAAGAAGGATCAGCCGAGTGGTTCTTGTGGGAGAACAACTCCATTTGGCTCACTAACTTCACACACCATCAGGCTTCCAAGCAGCTCTCAAGGAAACTCAGTTTTCACACTCTATGCTTAGTGCCCTTTGAGTGCCTAGGACTGAAATGAAGCTTGGTCAGCATCCCACACAAACGAATGCTCCACATGCGGGTTTCACATGCCACCAACTCCACATTCTCAGGCAACTTCAGCGCCACAGCCGTTTTCAGATAGCCCTCAATGCAAAGGCTCTAGACGCAAATATTGGTGTGAGAGCTAATTCAATCAAGGAAACACTGCATGTTGGTGAAGGGCATATTGAAGAAGGATCAGCCGAGTGGTTCTTGTGGGAGAACAACTGCATTTGGCTCACTAACTTCACACACCATCAGGCTTCCAAGCAGCTCTCAAGGAAACTCAGTTTTCACACTCTTTGCTTAGTGCTCTATGTGTGCCTAGGACTGAAATGAAGCTTGGTCAGCATCCCACACAAACGAATGCTCCACATGCGGGTTTCACATGCCACCAACTCCACATTCTCAGGCAACTTCAGCGCCACAGCCGTTTTCAGATAGCCCTCAATGCAAAGGCTCTAGACGCAAATATTGGTGTGAGAGCTAATTCAATCAAGGAAACACTGCATGTTGGTGAAGGGCATATTGAAGAAGGATCAGCCGAGTGGTTCTTGTGGGAGAACAACTCCATTTGGCTCACTAACTTCACACACCATCAGGCTTCCAAGCAGCTCTCAAGGAAACTCAGTTTTCACACTCTATGCTTAGTGCCCTTTGAGTGCATTATCTAGGAATGAACCTGGTAGAGCATCCCACACAAACGAATGCTCCACATGCGGGTTTCACATGCCACCAACTCCACATTCACAGGCAACTTCAGCGCCACAGCTGTTTTCAGATAGCCCTCAATGCAAAGGCTCTAGACGCAAATATTGGTGTAAGAGCTAATTCAATCAAGGAAACACTGCATGTTGATGAAGGGCATATTGAAGAAGGATCAGCCGAGTGGTTCTTGTGGGAGAACAACTCCATTTGGCTCACTAACTTCACACACCATCAGGCTTCCAAGCAGCTCTCAAGGAAACTCAGTTTTCACACTCTATGCTTAGTGCCCTTTGAGTGCCTAGGACTGAAATGAAGCTTGGTCAGCATCCCACACAAACGAATGCTCCACATGCGGGTTTCACATGCCACCAACTCCACATTCTCAGGCAACTTCAGCGCCACAGCCGTTTTCAGATAGCCCTCAATGCAAAGGCTCTAGACGCAAATATTGGTGTGAGAGCTAATTCAATCAAGGAAACACTGCATGTTGGTGAAGGGCATATTGAAGAAGGATCAGCCGAGTGGTTCTTGTGGGAGAACAACTCCATTTGGCTCACTAACTTCACACACCATCAGGCTTCCAAGCAGCTCTCAACGAAACTCAGTTTTCACACTCTATGCTTAGTGCCCTTTGTATGGCTAGGACTGAAATGAACCTGGTAGAGCATCCCACACAAACGAATGCTTCACATGTGGGTTTCACATGCCACCAACTCCACATTCTCAGGCAACTTCAGCGCCACAGCCGTTTTCAGATAGCCCTCAATGCAAAGGCTCTAGACGCAAATATTGGTGTGAGAGCTAATTCAATCAAGGAAACACTGCATGTTGGTGAAGGGCATATTGAAGAAGGATCAGCCGAGTGGTTCTTGTGGGAGAACAACTCCATTTGGCTCACTAACTTCACACACCATCAGGCTTCCAAGCAGCTCTCAAGGAAACTCAGTTTTCACACTCTATGCTTAGTGCCCTTTGAGTGCATTATCTAGGAATGAACCTGGTAGAGCATCCCACACAAACGAATGCTCCACATGCGGGTTTCACATGCCACCAACTCCACATTCACAGGCAACTTCAGCGCCACAGCCGTTTTCAGATAGCCCTCAATGCAAAGGCTCTAGACGCAAATATTGGTGTAAGAGCTAATTCAATCAAGGAAACACTGCATGTTGGTGAAGGGCATATTGAAGAAGGATCAGCCGAGTGGTTCTTGTGGGAGAACAACTCCATTTGGCTCACTAACTTCACACACCATCAGGCTTCCAAGCAGCTCTCAAGGAAACTCAGTTTTCACACTCTATGCTTAGTGCCCTTTGAGTGCCTAGGACTGAAATGAAGCTTGGTCAGCATCCCACACAAACGAATGCTCCACATGCGGGTTTCACATGCCACCAACTCCACATTCTCAGGCAACTTCAGCGCGACAGCCGTTTTCAGATAGCCCTCAATGCAAAGGCTCTAGACGCAAATATTGGTGTGAGAGCTAATTCAATCAAGGAAACACTGCATGTTGGTGAAGGGCATATTGAAGAAGGATCAGCCGAGTGGTTCTTGTGGGAGAACAACTCCATTTGGCTCACTAACTTCACACACCATCAGGCTTCCAAGCAGCTCTCAACGAAACTCAGTTTTCACACTCTATGCTTAGTGCCCTTTGTATGGCTAGGACTGAAATGAACCTGGTAGAGCATCCCACACAAACGAATGCTTCACATGTGGGTTTCACATGCCACCAACTCCACATTCACAGGCAACTTCAGCGCCACAGCCGTTTTCAGATAGCCCTCAATGCAAAGGCTCTAGACGCAAATATTGGTGTGAGAGCTAATTCAATCAAGGAAACACTGCATGTTGGTGAAGGGCATATTGAAGAAGGATCAGCCGAGTGGTTCTTGTGGGAGAACAACTCCATTTGGCTCACTAACTTCACACACCATCAGGCTTCCAAGCAGCTCTCAAGGAAACTCAGTTTTCACACTCTATGTTTAGTGCCCTTTGAGTGCATTATCTAGGAATGAACCTGGTAGAGCATCCCACACAAACGAATGCTCCACATGCGGGTTTCACATGTCACCAACTCCACATTCACAGGCAACTTCAGCGCCACAGCCATTTTCAGATAGCCCTCAATGCAAAGGCTCTAGACGCAAATATTGGTGAGGGAGCTAATTCAATCAAGGAAACACTGCATGTTGGTGAAGGGCATATTGAAGAAGGATCAGCCGAGTGGTTCTTGTGGGAGAACAACTGCATTTGACTCACTAACTTCACACACCATCAGGCTTCCAAGCAGCTCTCAAGGAAACTCAGTTTTCACACTCTATGCTTAGTGCTCTATGTGTGCCTAGGACTGAAATGAAGCTTGGTCAGCATCCCACACAAACGAATGCTCCACATGCGGGTTTCACATGCCACCAACTCCACATTCTCAGGCAACTTCAGCCCCACAGCCGTTTTCAGATAGCCCTCAATGCAAAGGCTCTAGACGCAAATATTGGTGTGAGAGCTAATTCAATCAAGGAAACACTGCATGTTGGTGAAGGGCATATTGAAGAAGCATCAGCCGAGTGGTTCTTGTGGGAGAACAACTCCATTTGGCTCACTAACTTCACACACCATCAGGCTTCCAAGCAGCTCTCAAGGAAACTCAGTTTTCACACTCTATGCTTAGTGCCCTTTGAGTGCATTATCTAGGAATGAACCTGGTAGAGCATCCCACACAAACGAATGCTCCACATGCGGGTTTCACATGCCACCAACTCCACATTCACAGGCAACTTCAGCGCCACAGCCGTTTTCAGATAGC
>NW_026698110.1:0-20232 GCF_030435755.1 Ochotona princeps
CCCTTGGACCTGCTTTCTCTCCACCACTGCCCCCACAGGGCCTGAGGGGAAGCTCCCAAATCATCCAGATGTGAAGACAGCTGACCTCATGCCACCAGCCCAATATCCATTCCAGACTCAGAATTATCATCATTTGGGAAAGGGTCAACCAATTCACAGCCCCAGATGGTAGAAGAGCTGCTTCAGCTTAAGAACTCTTTAAGTCTTTTTGTCCTTGGGGCAGGAAAGGTTTGAGACCAATGAGACTTTCCAGGCCTGGGACACAACCTTGATCCTGTAAATCAAAGCCTCAATTTTTTCTTCACTGTGTTAGCAAAGACCTGTTTCCCAAGCACGCATGAGAAGCATTAGGGAAAGACACCCAACTGGTGAGGGCCTGGCATCACATGCCACCGAAGACCGTGCGTGGGCCTTGGGTTTTGCTGACTGCCCTTTCTTGGGCTTCCCCCACCAACCGTTGCTTCCCCAGCTCAACCCATACTTGTAAATCATTGATCTAATTATCATCACACACGATGGGCTGATTGCCAGCTGCTTTTTATTTGGGGCTCAGATTCTTTCAGGGTGTTTTTCTTTTTTTTCACCCCCTTGGGGGTGGGGAGCGGCAAAGAGGAGTGTGTGTCTGTTTTTGCTATTACACAGAGCCAATCAGATTTCCTTCTATAATTACAATTAAACTTCCAGACATGATCATGTAAGGATTGCCACATTTAGAAGATCTAAGTACACATTGGCTTGTGTCGGTCTCACAAATCCTCCCAAGTTGCAAGGCGAGACACTGACCTTGAGGTTGACCAACCCACCCTGGGCACCCAAGGAACACAGAGGGGCTTGGGAAGTTAGAGACTGACCCCTTGGACTCAAGAGGAGATGGGAGCCAGGAGTGGGAGTTAAGCACCAGACACAAGGGTACTTCAAAAAGTTCGCAATGAGTAGTAGGAAGCAAATTGCACATGGATTGCAGAATATTTTGTACCAAAATAAACTTGCAATTTCATTTTTTGCCATCAAGTGGTGGAAGTACATTTCCTCCAGCCCTTCCCACAGGACAGTGAGTCCCAGAAGGGCGAGGTCTTTGTTCATGTGGCTTGCCACCACCCTAACAATAAGATGCTGAACTCTATGCTTGGTATATGCTTGCAATGGAAGAATCTCAACTGAACTTGAACTGTGGTTATGCAACAAGGTGGAGGAATCCACCATGGGAGGACGGTTTGGGGAGGGGTGGGGGCAATCCACGCAGCTCTCTCACATGGCTGGATGACAAGGGCCCAAGCACTTGGACCATGGTCTTCTTCTTTCTCAGGTGTACAAGCAGGGAGCTAAATCGAAAGTGGAGTAGCTGAGACCTAAATCCGAGCTTGACTATGGGACATCAACATCCACACAATACTAAGCTCCCTGCCCCCAAATGATTTAAATATCTTTGCTTAAGTGGTGCTAAAGCAAATCACTGTGAAAGGAGGGGATTCACTCAGCTGAGGGGAGGGCAGCTTCCAGGCAAGGCAATGGGGGATTCTGACCAGGGTGGGATGGTCAGTATGGAGTGGTTCCTGGGTTAGTTAGTCTAAAGATCTGACTGCTGGCAAGAGGAGTAAGACCTGTGCTGCCTGGACGGAAGACAGGTTGGTGCAGGGAAGGGAGGGTGGGAAGGACAGCCGAGATTAGCTGGCTGGAGCAGGACTGAGCCAGCCAGCCTACTGGCCATGACTCCCCATGATATGGATCTGGTAGGCCTTTGAGTGAGCAACAGTTTGCAGTCTGGAAGACTTAGGGGCAGTGCAAAAGTCAAGCTGGAGGGCCTTGGTCAGATAAGGGACATTGTGCAAGTTGGTCTTACACATCCTGGAGCAGTGGATAACTGGTGGGCTGGCCAGGCTCTCTGCTTTGGCCTGGCCCAGTTTAGCCATTGTGGCCATTTGTGGAAGTGAACCAGAAGATGGAAGATCTGCCTCTTAAACAAATAGATGTTTTATTAACAGTGTTTTTTTTTTTTTTTTTTAATCTGTTCCACTTTTATCTTCCTACATATACTGCTCACTATGTCAAAATTTTAAAATGTTGGGATCCAGGGCCTGGGATTCAAATGTCCTACTAAAAGCACCCTGCTTTCCACCCTGCTGCTTACTGCCCAGGAACTGTTGTCTCCCTCCTTTCCCATGTTCTCCAGGAAATGGAAGTGTGTGTCAGTGTGTGTCAGTGTGTGTCAGTGTGTGGGCTTCTACTTCTCTACTTCCATGAGAGGCTTGGCAAAGTCTTGGGCTCATCAAGGACAGGAGGATTTTGCAGCCAGGCAATCTCTTACCTGGTAAGGAAGACAAACCCGGTGATAGATGTGTGTGTGTTGGGTGGGGGGGAGGGAAGGCAGATAATTGGTCAGGAAGGGACCATTTTGGGTGCACTCAGAAAGTGGTCATGGGGTGGGCCATCTTCTTGCCTGCTCTGAGGCCAAGCTTTTTGTGGATGGCATGGTTCACAAGCCACATCCCAGGGGACCTGGTGCCCTGGGACTGCCCTAGCTCTTCCTTGGGCTTGAGGCAAAGTCCTACAACCTCCAGTGGCTAATAGTCGCACCTTAAGCCAGAAAGCAGCGGCCAGCCTGCTCGCGTTCACCTTGGGCAGGTGCATCCAATCTTTCTGGCAGATTGCACTATATACCATTAAGCCTGGACATTGTCTCTTGGGGCCTCAGACCCCTTCCGCTGCTGACAGTGAGCAGGCAAGAGCTGGAGTGGAAAATCACAGGGGCGACCTAGCCTGGGTCCCCCAGTGGAACTCCTTGGCCACCATCTCCCCAAATCCCTTTGAAGTGCAGGATCTTGGATTCCTGCAAATCCAAGCTTGGATTGGGGAGAACTTTTCCTGTTGTCATGGCCAATGTGAGGCAGGCTTAAGTTCTGGAGGAAGGGGTGGTGAGCAGGACACGCAGTCCGCGCTCTACCTCGGGGCGTGTGGTTCCGTGTTTGCAGCCACAACCCTAGGGTTTGCGAGCGCCTTCTGCCCAGTGGGTAGAACCCGGCCTATTCTAATTGCGTCCCCCACCCCACTATAGTCTGTTAAATTGACTAATAAACTCAACACAGAGTTCTCTGTGTGGCTTCAAAAAACTCGGTAATTTCGTTAGAAAACATTTAAATGCAACCCCAAAGTATTCAGCCCAAATGTTTAGTTAAAGTAACCCCGTGGGTTAATAAACTAAACAAAGGCAACCAATGCAAAACTGGAGCAATGAAAACCAGGCTAAATAAACAAAGGGAAGTTTGTAAGAAGCCTTTTTCAGGGAAGAAGAGAGAAAGAGAGAGAATGGAACCAGGCACAGAGACTTAATGTGAAGCATGTGAGCAGCGCTCAGCTTACAGGTACGTGGCCCATTGCTAGCAGCGTGAGCAGGCTTTGCGCAGCCCGCCTGCCCACCAGGAACCTGGGCCCCCTTGGGCGCACTAGACCCCAATGCCGCCAAGGATGCTTCGAGCCAGCCGGCCGGCATGCAGGGCACTACCTCCTCCGCAGCCTCGGCACCTGTAGAGCGCCCCTCAGCCGTCATCGGGAGTCCTGCGCCCCCAGGCCCTCTCGGGTCATTGGCTGGTGCGCCCCCAGACCGCGGCGGCGCCAGTCAGGAGGGCTCGGGAGCCGGTGGGTCAGCCTGTGTGTCTTTGGCCCTTGGCGCTCTGAGTCCTTGGGTTTCCACTGGCACAAGGCATCTGTCCCATGGCCCAGCCTCTGGCCGCCCGCGTCCCCTAGGCGAGCCTGGTCCTGAGGAGAAAAGCGCGGGCTGACCACGTTTATGTTCCCCTCTCTGCTCCTTCCACCTTGGCCCCATCCTCGGCTGGGAGCTCCCAGGGGGAACAAGCTCCCAGTGAGATGAAGCTCCAGGCCCAGGGACAAAGGCAAGGTGGACCTCACGCGGGGAAGTGCTGCTGGCTGCCACCACCACCCGCATGCGGTAGAGGGCGCAGCCCCAGACACAGAAGCCTGGGCCAACAGGATGGGCTGAGTAGTTGCGGGGATGGCCGCGGGTGGGTTTTAATTTTTAAAGAGCGAAGAACTGACGAGGGTAATCTTTTTCCCCTCTGCCGAGGGTTAGGAATGGTGGTAGGGAGAGGTGGGAAAGAGGAAGAAGGGAGAAGAAAAAAAAAAAGTCAGGTGAAACAACACATTGATCTATCAGCCACTAGACAGGACAACATCCTCGCTGGTTATGGAATTGAGATCAGAAGAAAATGTGAAAAGACACGGTCGAGGTCAGAGGCTCACAGAACCACCACATACAGCAAAGGGAAGGAAAAGCAATGGGAACTCGTGTGAAGAAATGGATTATCTAAACAGAGCTTACCATTGCCTGGGCTCCATTATCCTATAATTTACCTTGCATGGGAGCATAAAAATATATTAAACTTGTGATAGGTTGTACCATTTCTTTACAGCCCAGCCTCGTGTCAATAAAGCCTACTGTATGCTCGAAGACATGTTTAGAATTCTGGAACTAATGTGTTTATTATAAATATCACAGGGAAATTATTGCATCACCAGAAAATAATGCCGGTACAGGACTCTGCAGCCCTTTTGAAGTCCCACTGCAACGAAACATGAGTTTAATTACATAATCACTTTGAAACTATAATTACACAATAAACGAGAATTAAGTGGGAAGTGTTGCGTACATTAAAAATTGCTTGGTAACTCATACACAACAGACTCGAATCAGCATTAGACAATAGTTATACTACAAAGACATATAGGGGGAATCAAGAGCAATCTTGACAATCTCTGAACAGGAGGTCATATGCACAGAGTGGGGGGGGGGGGACTGCAGAGTGGAGCAGGGGACAGGAGGAGACTTGTATCCCAACTCTGAAGACTCCCGGATCCTCACCAAGGACTATCAGTACAAGCACCAAGGACTACATCCCAACTGTCAAGGAGACCGCGGGGAATTGGAGTGCCTTCGGAGGCTAAGAACTCTGAGGTCATCCACTCCCGCTTTGATCTACCACATGGGATGGAAGAAGTCCAAATACTTCTTCGCAGGATCCAAGGGCATCAGAACAACAGCCAGGACCCTGAGCAGTCCGCAGAAACAGAAGAACAGTAAATTTCCTTCGGGACTAGGGAGGGGAGCTCTCTCTGGTCCTCGCTTGGTTCCAACTTGGGGTCCCCACCCTCTCTTGCAATGACCATCAGGATCGCTCCGGACACCCCTCAAAACAAATAACCAACCAACCAAAGAAAAAATCCAGAATAGATAGACAGAGAACAACAAGTAAAGCTTAGAATCAGACAGGAAACGGCCAGCGTGGATTCACTTATACCTTACTAGGTGGGACACAAATGATTAGTTACTCCTCACCAGGGTATTGAAGATTTCTCTGCACACCCCTCCTAAAACTGTTCTGCACCTAAACTGTTGACATATGTCTTATTAGAGTTATAAGCCAATCTAGACTACCCGAAAAAAAAGCCAGGTTCAGCGAAATTGTGCTTCAATGCTATAAAATGCTAAATATTATAATGAAAATAGACACAAGACAGCTGAACAGTAATCTACAGCCATTTTGAGATGTATAGAACCCGTCTGTATATAAACTAAAATTGAAATGTCAACGAAGTAGTCACAGGATGTGGTTAAGAACTTGCATTTTTTAAAACATATTGGTTACTCAATACTATGTCAATTAATTCCATTATGTTATAAATTGTTGCTGACGTTATGTTGTGGCTTTTAATTGATCGGGATGATACTCTGCCGGCTGTACCTTCAGACCAGAGATGGTCTCCCTAAGAAGCCGTTGAACTTATCTGGACAATAAGATGCTGGACTCTATGCTTGGTATATGCTTGCGATGGGGGAATCTCAACTGAACTTGAACTGTGGTTATGCAACAAGGTGGAGGAATCCACCATGGGAGGACGGTTTGGGGAGGGGTGGGGGGAATCCCAGTACCTATAAAACTGCGTCCCATAATGCAATGTATTTTAAAAAAGAAAAAGAAAAGAAAAAAATTGCTTAGGTCTTGTGAAAACAAACTGAACAGGCGAAGGGAAAATAGAGTTGAAATTCGAGGGTCCATGGAAGGTGCTAAGCCGGCTAAGCGCCTTCCCTGCAGCTGCCATGTAGCCAGGAGCCTGGGCAGCGCTTGCCTGGGCCTCAGGGAAGCAGGGCAGCCACCCTAGAGGACCACCCAGGACAGCCCGCGGTGGAATCTGAAGGAAGCATCCAGGGCTCTCCAGGGCAGCTGCTTGCTTTCCGGCACCCACACCTAAGAGCCGAGCTGTGGTTGCTTCTGCATTTACAAAATGCCTTTGCATTGATCCCACCACGCCTCAGAACACCACGGGCACGCCGAGCATGGCCGCAAAAATGGTTTGTGGCCAACACGGTGGGAGTTGCAGGGACACTAACGACCCCAGTGAGTTCAGAACCAATGGTGCATCCAGGGCGTGCCCACTTCTTGGGGCTCATAGGCCAAATGCGCCCAGAGCCCATTTCCTGCAAGCTGCCCCATCATTCATTTCGCTTCTGTCTTTCCCTAGGGCCCAAGGACTGGAATAAAGTTCTTTGCCTGCGCCCAGTGCCCAGAGCCCAGAACCAAGCATCCCCCTCTATGTTGACATCCCAGAACGTCAACATAGGCACAGCGCCAGCCACATACTGGGGGCATCTGCGGGCTTGGGCCACACCCGAGGCCCTGAAGCACCCCGTTGAGCATCACGCGTGGAGGGTGCTGCCTTATCTGGACTGTTTCTTGCCAGTCCAGAGTGCACCAGGAAGCATCGGAGGGGGGGTGAGGGAGGGATTGCAATTTCTGAGTGGGGAGTCATCCTTGGAAGGCTTGCTTTGGAGCACAGCCATCATCACCATCACCATTCCCGTTAAGGACAGCAGGTACTGTCCTGGGCGGAGGAGGGTTGCAACACAGGTGCCTGGCGCAGATAAAGCGCTTAAACACCAAGAGGGGGCACCCCAGCTTTTATGCTTTAGTAGGAAAGTGTGATTGCAGAAACAATGATGGTTTACATTTTTAGCAGTCCAGAAGCTGCTTCCCCAGGAATTCGAATGAAACATCTTGGAGAGAAAGGGGGAAAGACATACATAGGAATCTTTACTGGCCCTTGCTTGGGCCCCTAGGCTGCTCGGCCCTGGCCGAGTAGACGCCACCAGCCCCAGGCCAGCGACCCTCTGGAGCTCCTGGCTAGGAACACAGAGATGCATCCATGAGTGTGAGCAAACCATCAGCAACCCAGAAGAAACGCAAAAGCAAAATGAAACTTACCCTTGTGAGCATTTATTTTTTGCTTTACTAAGCCCCCAAACACAATGCACTCATTGCCCTCTTGCAAACAGCTGCTCTAGGCTGCATCATTGAAGATTCTGATTCTAAACCCTGCGCCAGGTGCTCCTTTCTCACAATTCCGTACCTGGATGAATGCGTGAGGAGCCCACGATTTAATTTTTTTTTTTTTATTCTAGAAGTAACAGTAATGCAAGCAGTATTTATCCACCTCCCAGTTACACAAGCAATTTACCTGCTAGCTCATTTTATGCTACAGGATTGCTGCAGAGTAAACATCACAAAGCTTTATTAGTAACAGCACGCCACAGTGCTTATGGTAAGCCCAGCGCAATGGTGTGGCTCACTCATCAAGTTCCCCACAGCATCCCCACAGTTATTCCCACTTCAAAGATGATAATCTGCAGCAGTAGGCTGGGATTACCCAGTCATAGTGGCCGGAGTTGGGGGGTGGGGGTACCTGAAGCACGCTTGGTGGGATCTCAGACAGCTAGCAGAGGCTGAGGCTTCTCTGACTTGTAGCTGGCACATTGCAGGAGCCGAGACTGGAAGGTAAAATGTCCTGGGCTGTGACTGAGGCCTACTGCCCCCACCCACGGAGCCACCCTTGTGTGTGGCGGGTGGCCAGCAGCCCTTGGAGCCCTCGGAGCCTTCAGAGCCCTCAGAGCCAAGAGCCATAAGCATGGGCCCTGGGCACCACTTCAGAGCCAGAGCCAGGGTTCATGGCAAAGTGGCCTCCTCGGGTACTTCTGGGACCTTTCCTAGGCTGCTGGCACCTCCGTGGCCCAGGCACTTGTCTGAGGGAACCTCTAGGGGCTCTTTCTCTGGGATCCTTGGCACCATCCTGCGCAGTGCGAGGAAGTGCAGGACTTGGGGACCTGGGGTGCCACATGGAGAGGGATCACAAGAGGATTGGGCCTACCTAGTCACTGCAGCTGCCCGACTCAGCCAAAGGTCTGGCCTGTACCTCCCTCCAATACCCAGCACAGGCACCTCTGCTGGACTTGAGGCGTGCAAGACCTCTCCAGCAGGTTGTGCCTAGCTAGTCAACCTTCCCAGCTCTCAGCGCCACAGGAAACAGTCAGGGTGGAGCTGTGCTCCCCATGTAGGGGTGGAGGAAGGTCCAGAATTGGCCAGGAGGCAGTGATGAGGAGGCTCTGTCAAAGAGGGTGACAGCAGGGGCAGGGGAAATGGACTGCACTTTCTGCCCCATCTCTGTAAAGGGCATCAGTAAGACCTGCAGTTGTACACGTGTGAACATCTACGGAGAACAGGAGGAACTCTGCCATTGCAGTCATGTGGGAAGTGAAACATTGGATGAAAGTTTGTCTTTAACTCAAGTAAAATAAATAAATCTTGAGAGAAAGAGAGAAAGAGAGAGAGAGAGAGAGAGAGAGAGAGAGAGAGAGAGAGAGAGAGAGAGAGAGACTGCAAAGGTGTTCCCTGCGGGGCTGACGCCAAAACTGCCTCCTGCAGGACTGGGATACTTTCAGGCCGTGGTTCTAGTCCGAGCTCCTCTGCTTCCCATCCAGCTTCTTGCTGATGTGCCTGGGAAAGTAATGGAGGATGGCTCAAGTATTTGGCCTTTGTATCCATGTGAAAGATCTGGAAGAATCTCCTGACTTTGGACAGACCCTCTACAGCCATTTGGGGGGTGTCTCTGCAACTTTATCTTTGAAATACATCATGACTTCCCATCCCAGAGGAGGCTGGACTGAGCTATGTACCAGGACTCCTGTCCTTTAACACATCAGCTGTCTACAGATGGGTGCCTTGGGCCTCAGTGTCCCTATGTCTGAGTGCTCACAAGGAAATCTGGGGAGATTAAAAAGTGCAGATGCTCCTCCACTTATGCTGGAGTCCTATCCATCCAGATAAACCCTTTAGAAATTGAAAATATCCTGATTGAAAGTGGAAAGTGCCTTCACTGCCCAGAGCCCTTGGAACCTCGCAGGGTGGCCACCCAGGGCACTGTGTTGTGTGTGGGCTGATTCCTTGATGCTAGGGCTTCCTGGGAGGTGTCAGTGCCCTAATGGTGAGAAAACATCCGATGGCATACTGTTACCCGGGTGAAGATCAAAACTCAATGTGAAGTTCTACTGAATGTACAACATTTTTCACATGATTATGAAGTTGAAAAATCCCAAAACCGAGCCATGGTAAATTGGGCACAGTTGAAACCAGATAGTCCTGGCCAGGATCTTTGCAAAGAAATTACATCAGCTGCTCAGGGGATACTACCTAGAGGCGGTGTGTTTTTCAAAGCTGCTCTGGGTCCAGTATGCAGCCAGGCTTGATGCAACTGCTATCAATGTTTACGGAAGTTTGGGAAAAAGCCAACAGTCACCTTGGAAGTTCGAAGGAGACACTTCCGACTGGAGATCCTGGTCTCAGCTTGAAACCACGTGGGTGCCTGTGACTGCCCAAGCCAGAGAGCTGAGGATAGCTTCTCCGGAAAATCCAACACCAGCAAGAAAAGAGGGGTGGGGGGAGGAAAGGAGACTAGGAAAGAGGATCATTGGAGGAACTTTCGACACAGGAGTAAAACCTGTAAGTTTAGTCTCCTGGAAGCCAAGAGAGAAGAGAATGCCGTGGCTCTCACAGAGATCAATAGAGCCCACACTACCAAGAAGCTGAATGGAACTTGAGCTTTTGGCAGTCTTGGGTGGACTGAGCCAACAGCAAGATGGCGGCATGAGAAGTCAATGCATATGAGCTAAGAGAGGCAGTGCTTCTTTCTTCAGCAGGCCAGGGATCAGGGGACGTGGCGTTGACCAGCTCTAAGCCCCTCCCCAAGAGCACCAGTGTCCCTTTGCCTCCCGTGGGAAATTGGGAAAACACCTGGCAGTTATTTTCAACAACCAAATCCAAGTGGGGTTCCCTGCCATGGCCCAGACACACCCTCCCCCACTTCCCCCATCTTCCTGCAGCACACACAAATACATCTGCCCATGGGAAGGCAAACAGAGACTCCAAGGCAGAATATGGAACTGATTTTGAATGTCAGAAGCCGCATCTGACTCAGGGTGAAGCTGTCTGCTAAAGCCAGGTGGCAAATGAAGCACAGCAGCCATGAATACCCACCACAAAAGTCAGTGCAGGAGCTGCCAAGCCTTCAGGGCCTGACTGTTGCCTAACAGGAAACCCATGGAGCAAAACCACCTATACTCCTCCTCCAGAATGGTTGACCACTATAAGGACATGCAGAGAGCTTGCAATGAGCAAAAACCCACAGACACACACACACACACACACACACACACACACACACACACACAACAGAAGCATCCAGCTTGGGGGAATCTAAGAATACAAAATCACCAGTGTGTGGCTTCCTCACCAGCGGCTGAGCTGCCTTTGGAGCTGTTCTGACAGAGCCAAATCCATCCCTGCTAGGTTTGAGCCAGTAGTGCTTGCCTGGGCTGTGTGATTGACACTTTTACTCTCCAATTTTCTGCTGCCTGAAGCATTAAAGTGGCAATTCTGGAGTCAGTATAAAGGAGGTAGCCTGGGCTCAGAGCCCCTAATTCCAATCTGCAAACAAAAAGCTTTTAGGAGACCTTCTTCCTTTGGCATTAGCCTTAGATCCCAAACTGTCTCTCACAGACACTTTGCCCAAAATGTAACCCAAGCAGATCACAAAGTACTTCTGCAGGTGGCAATTAAAACTGCTGAGTTCTTCCCTGGTAATAACAGGTTAGGAGGACTATCTATGAGCACGGAGTACACCTCACAATCTTTATTTGTGACTCCTTATCCTTATGACAGGGGGATGTGGTGGGAAAATCCCTGTGCATTGCATGTCAGAAGAGCTAGGTCTGTCACAGGTTTGCCGTGTGACATCAGACAACTGACTTTGATGGTTTCAATCTGGGTTTTTCCAGCCTGTAGAAACAAGAAGGTTGGGCTAGATAGTAGTCTTGCCTCTGCTTTTTTGTGTTTGGAAAATCTGTGACATTGTTCTATAGCTAAATAGGCATTCATCCACGTTCATCAAATGTGCTAGGGCTTGGAAGAAAAACATCCTGCACATTGGACAGTTATAAAACAGGTATTTATTTATCTCAAATATTTATTTCATGTATTTGAAAGACAGTCACAGAGAGAGGGGAGGGAGGATGAGGCAGAGAAAGATCTTTCATCTCCTGGTTTAAGCCAAAGCCAGGAACCAGGAGCTTCTTCCAGGTATTCCACATGGGTGCAGGGGTCCATGTAATTGGACCATCCACTGCAGGCATAGCTCAACAGGTAACTGGATTGAAAGTGGAGTGGCTGAAACTCAAACTGGTGCTTGCAAAGAATGTCAGGCATCGCAGACCCCACAAATATTTATTTAGCAAATATTTTGTAAGGCATAGTGACATATCTCTGAAACACAAAGTTGAAAGCAATGAAGTTCTTATTCTCAAATATCTAGGAATATTCATGAATTATGTGACATGTGAGTAGATCTATTTTGAAGTAAAATGATGTATGCACTCCTATCTCTAACTCCTCCATCATATCCACTTACATGACACAATGCTCTGTCCAAAACGTATGCAAAACGTGTGCAAAATAAACTATTGATTTTATCATGCTCAAGGATATTTTTATGTGCATACACACATACATACACATGCATGCTTATCTCTACCATATAAGAAATACACATTTGTTTGTGCTTTTGGTTAAAAAGAGGATGGTTCCGGACCTGAGAGTTGCCAGTATTTTCACTCTTCTAAGCTTGTACACTCCTATACTTCATCAAATGCGAAAGCCCTTGGATTCGTTAACCCACAGCCCATAGCTCTGCCATTTGTGGATGTCCTTGTAGCCCTCTCGCCAGTGACTCCTGGTTCAGACAGTTGCCCACTAGCAAGGCCTTCTGCACCAGGCTACATGACTCAAGGCCCAGGGAGGAAGGGCAATGCAGAGTCTTTGTTGAAAACTTATTTTAAAATGTTAAGATGCTGAGGTCACGAGGTGTTTATTCTAGCAGTGTAGTTGCCTGCAACACACATCAGGGTACTCGGGATCCACACTCAGCTCCAGGTCCTCATTCTAACTCCCCGCTAATGCAGGCTCCAACAAGGGTGATGCTTCGAGCTATTAGATCCCTGCTATCTATGTGGGAGATGCAGTCTGAGTTCCTGGCTTGAACTCCACCCAGTGCCAGCAGTTAAAACAGTGAGGAATGCGCCAAAAAATGGACTTGCACTCTATCCCATTCTCAGGAGTCTGTATAACATCATTTTTAAAAAATTTGTTTATTTTATTACAAAGTCAGATATACAGAGAGGAGGAGAGACAGAGAGGAAGATCATCTGTCCGATGATTCACTCCCCAAGTGAGACGCAACAGCTGGTACGTGCTGATCTGAAGCTGGGAACCTGGAACCTCTTCCGGGTCTCCCACACGGGTGCAGGGTCCCAATGCATTGGGCCATCCTTGACTGCTTTCCCAGGCCTCAAGCAGGGAGCAGGATGGGAAGTGGGTGTGCCGGGATTAAAACCGGCGCCCATATGGGATCCCGGGACTTTAGCCGCTAGGCCACGCCACTGGGCCCTATCTTCATTTGTTATTCTGGGTTCTTGTCCCCATAGAGATAGGAATTCAAAGCAGTGAAGATATAAATACAGTCTTCGAGTGAGTGAATATAGATTCATGTGTGTGCATAGACCACTCCATATGGAGACATCGTGATGAGTGAGTCAGGAAGTGGCCTGGGAGGAGAGACACAGGGAGGAGATCAGCAAAGGACACAGAGCAAGACAGAGCTGCTCTTCCCCATGCATGGGGGTGATGTCCTAATAGAACATAAAAATGGGGTGGGGTTCACTGTGTGGGAAGCTTTGTGGGAGGTTCATGGTTGCCTTCATATAGAGTTTAACCTTGAAGAAGTCATTCTGGCACCCCTTCCTCCCTCGACCTAAAGGAGATACAGGTGCATCATGGGAAAGTGGGTATTCTGGAATGACAGGTGATGGGAGGCCTGGGGATGCCTGGAGGCCTGGTCCCTCAGTGGCTACATGCTTCTGAGTGATCCCACGATGGGCTCCTTCCCACTGACACTTCCTGCCAATCCTTCCTCTACAGGCCGACAGAGTGTGGAGGAATAATCAAAGATGGCAGAGCAGGAGCAGGAGGTTACAACATCAGAGGACATCCTCGGAGCTGTCAGGGATAAGCCTCACCCTGCATAAAATGAGACAGCAGGGATCAGAGAGCTATGATATGTCTCTCTCTCTCTCTCTCTCTCTCACACACACACACACACACACACACACACACACACATAACTATTGCAGGAGGCTGCAGAGCTGGTGAAAGCCAGAGCTGAGGGCAACCCTGGCCTTACAATGCTGGTCCAGGGTCCTTCTGCATAAACAGATTCTCTGAATAAAGATACTTTTTCATGCACCATCTAAATAGCTGCACATAGCTTCTGCTATGTGAAGGTAAGGGGGTGAATTCTGATATGAAGCTGCATGGTCAGAGCCTAACATGGCAGGCCCCCTCTCCTGGGGCCCTGTCCTCCTGTGGCCTGGGAGGATAGCTCCTTCCCTCGCACACCTGCAGAACACTCCTGCTCTGTTTTTATCTAGTGTGATGGCTGGAGACTTACAGAGTGAATGGGTTTCAGTATCAGAATGGGGTATTTCCCTGGGAGCAAGAAACTTAGCTATCTATAGGACAAGAAAAGAGTCAGGGACAGGCAAGAAAGTCCCTTTCGTTGGACCTAGGAAGCACCTGCTAAGAGGATCTGAGGAGTCAGGTGTAGATGCGTCAGCAGGTACAGGGCCAAAACTGCAGATGACTTTCCCAGTGGTTCCCAATGCCCACCTGGTCTCTGCCCACCTTACTATTCTGCCAGTGATCTGTCTGCTCCTGAGAAACTTTCATCTCACGAAGTTTAATGCTTCTAGGAATTAAGCAGGTGGATGCCTCTTTGTGAGTGAGCTGCTGGATGAGAGTTAGCTCACAAGTCACAAAACAACCTGCCTTGGGACAGTTCCTCTTCTCATCTCCTTGTCCTTAACCCTCCATGGTTCTCATTCCACAGATCCAAGTCTCCCAGACACATCACTTCTGTTTTCCAGCAGACCAAAGCCAGAAGCCAGGAACTTCATACAGGCCTCTCATGTGTGTGCAGGGGTTCAAGCACTTGGACTATCTGCCATTGTTTTTCCATGTGCATTATAGCAGGGAGCTGGAACAGAAGTAGAGCAGCCAGGACTTGAACAAGCACCCATATGGAACATGGGCACCACAACTGGGGGCTTGGCCTGTTGTACCACGGTGCCGGCCCCTGTCTGTGCTGGCTCTCTGTCTGTTGGTTTTATGCAATGATGACCAAGCCTTGCTCTTCCCATCTGCCTCCACCCAAGGTTTTCACAGAAAACCCTGAAAGAATTGTTTGCACAGGTGTGACTTGTTGAGGCTCCCTTTGCTTTTGGCTGCTCAGTTTTATACGTCAGTTCCCAGGAGTTCAGTCTATCTAACACATCCTCTTCATCTTTCTTCCGAAACTTAACGACACAGCAAACAAAAAGCACAAGAAAAGGTTTTTAGTTCTCTTTAACACAATTGGGTTGTGCCAGTGTTTCCAAAAAGAATACTAGAAATCTGGGAGCCAGGGTGTGCCACATTGCTGATCTGGGACTAGCAAGGCTAGTCCTAAGCAGATAGCACCTGCAGTATGCCACCATGCTGGTCTGGAAGCAGCAGGCAGGGGCCTAAAGGCTTCTAGGTGATCACACTGACAGCATGCCACTGTGCTAAGCCAGGGACCTGAGGGCAGAACCTTGGGAGGCTTGGGGAGACTTCACCGATGGCCTTTAACATCACCAAGAGGCCTGGGCTTTCGTAGCCAGTTAGTTCAGACAAAATAATATCAATGATATCAAGGACCAGAGCAAGAGGGTGTGTCTCCTGGCATCAGAGCACACAGTGCCTACTGTGCCACCTCCTCCTGAGCAGGTGAGTGGGTCATGCCTAGGTGCACAAAACTGACAAGTCAGCCTGCTCCAATGAATCAATTGAGGTCCTTATGTGCCATTCAAAAGATAAATAGGCCAGCGATGGAGTGAGGATGACAATGAAGGAAACACAGCCACTGGCACCAGCTGGAATATTTCTGGCTCATGAAGCGGACACATTAAATGAGATGGGGAGAGATGGCAAGATCTATGCCACAAATTATCAGGAAGTAGCTACAGAAGATGAGCTGAATCTACATCTCTCAGCAACTCTCAATAGTAATAGTCAAGGGGCTGCTTTAACTGGCTAGTCCTCCACCTGCAAGAGCCAGCATCCCATGTGGGTTGCTCCGCTACCCATTCAGATCCCTTCTTACAGCCTGAGAAAGCAGCAGAAGATGGCCCAAAGCCTTGGGACTCTGCACTCACATGGGCGATCCAGAAGTTCCTGGTTCCTGATTTTGGATTGGCTCAGCCTTGAATGTTGTAGCTATTTGAGGAGTAAACCAGTAGATGGAAGATCTTTTCCCTCTGTCTCTCATCTCTGTAAATCTACCTTTCCCATAAAAATAAATAAATCTTTTAAAAAAGAATAAAGGTCAAAAATCTCTGAGGGAGATATGAAATGGGGCAAGCAGGTACCTAGTTTAAAGTCATGCATTGGAAGCCGTATCATTCCCCATTAATACTGTCTACCTCTCATTCAAATAACCCCAACCCCAGGATGTACACCACACCTCCGATTTGGGAGTATCATGTAACCACAACCCTTTTCAGGTTCATAAAAAGCCAGGCAAGGTGTCAGCATGGTAGCTCCACCAGCAAGCACCAGCATCCTATGTGGGCACCAATTCAAGTCCCAGCTTGGGCCTTGGGCCACTGAATACCCATGGGAGTCCCGGAGGAAGCTCTTGGAGGAGCTTCAGATTGGCTCAGCTATGGCTGTTGTAGCTACTTGGGGAGTTAACCAGCAGATGGAAAATCTTTCTGTCTCTCCTCTTTTCTGTAATTCGCCTTTCCAAAAATACAATACAATACAATACAATTAAATTAAATTAAATTAAACTTGAAGACATAGAAGTGAAGCACTAGGAAGGAGCCTTCTCTATCTTACAAGCGCAAGAAGAAAAATAGAGACACCTCTCTTCCACTTTTCTCTCTCTGTACACTCACTATCCTTGAATGCATGTCTATAATTTTCTCACCATTTAAATCAATTTTATTTAAAAAGAAACAACTGAGTAATAAAAAAAAAAGAAACCTGGGAGGGAGGTGGATATTTAGCACAGTGGTCAAGTCTCCTCTTGGGACGCAGCATCTTGTAGCTAAGTGGCTGGGTCCCTGGCTTCTTCACTCCCCATCCAGCCTCTTGCCACTGCATGCTATGAGGCAGCATATGGTGGCCCAAGTGCTGGCTCCTGGACACATGGTCACTAGGCTCCTGACTCACGATCCATAGGCCACTGTGGGCATTTGGGGAGTAAATCATCCAATGGAACTTCTACGTCTATCACTCTCTGTCTCTCAAGTAAAATGAAAATAAATTCAAAACAAGTGAACAAGAAAGCACTTAAATGGCAGGACTGGGCACCAGAGTCTCTGTAAATACAAACCCAAAAGTGGTCACTTTAAGCTGTTGACACTTGGGGGAATTATGTGTGATGTGTACCATGGCCCCCATCCAATCCCTTGGCCAGGCTTCTAACCATTTTCTGCTTGAGAAAGTAGTGCCTGACAAACACAGGCCAAGCAGGATTATGAGCCTACTGTTTCCCCTCCAGAAAGTCTCCTCATGGACAGCTCTCCCACGCAAGCCTACAGTGTAAGGTCAGCCTCACCACACAGCAAATGCAGAGAGATTTCTCCCCTCACCCTGATCAGGCCAATCCGAATTTGTTTGCCTTTGCTAAAATTGCCTGTAAATGGAATTATGCCCTGAGAACTTTGTGTTGTTGTTGTTGTTGGCAGCAGGGTAAGGGATGTAGTGAGTCTGATTTTTCATTTGTTTGATGTTTTGCTCAAGAGACTGGCAGACAAAGAGGAGACTTCCGATCTGTTGATTCACTCTTCAAACACCTGTAGCAGCCAGGGCTTGGACAGGCCCGAGTTGGGAGCTGGGAGCTCAGTCTAAGGCTCCCAAATGAGTGTCAGAAACCAGTCACATGGGCCACTCACTGCCTCCCAGAGTGCACATTAGCAGGAAGCAGGACCAGGACTTGATCCCAGGCACACAAATATTTGATGCTTGCACCCCAGTCAATGTGTAACCACTAGGCCAGATACTCACTCCCTCACGTCTTTAATTTTTTTTTCAATTTTGTTACTTCCATACTTTAGTGCTTGCATCTCATGTAGGCCTCTGATTAGGGTGGGAAGGGGCAAGGTGCACAGCTGGGTGGGTGAGATAATCTTTTAGCTTTTACTTCTTTTCTTACTCCTGGGTCCACAGCAGAAGGGAGTAGGGCAAGGAAGCTCCTTACTGTGAAACTACAGCAGCCCCTGGGGATGGAGATGGCCCTCTGATATTGTCTTTAATATGTTTACCAGCATGACTTTTTGGAGATATATCTGTAACATAGTGTGTGTCTTTCTTGTTGGTGACAGGGATGTTCCTGCTGAATGTGTCATAATTTGCTCATTCACTCTTCTGTTGTCAAACATTTGAGAAGTTTCCACCTTGGGGCTGTTGCGGTCTTGAAAACTGTCCTGCTGAGCTTAGGCCTTATATCAATGGATCTAAGAGGGCGAACTCAGTCCAATTATGGTACTGGAGGTGGAGCTCTGGGCAGTGATGGGATTGGGTTGGGTTGCTTGAAGCAACTCCTGGTATTAAACCTTGGTGATTTTATCAGACCACACATACACACATCTGCTTTTTTGCCAAGTGCCACTCAGCACCCTGCCCAAAGAGCACCACAAACAGAGACTAAAGTTTGGGCCTCACTCTATCTTGGTCTCTGGGCCAAAATCAGCCTCTTTCCTTTAGAAAGTGAGGTGCCACAGATATTTCATTACAGTGATGAAAACCTGACTAATACAGGGCGGTGATGAATTACCTGAAAAGCCTTGATATTATTAAATCATGAAGTTGAAAGAGTGGGAGGGAGAGAGAGAACAAAATCAAATTTAGTTCCCATCTACAATTCAGAGCTCAGGAATTGGCAGACACATTTGGTGAACAAGAAGTGCCGCTAGGTCACTTTATTTTTGGAAACTATTAATGTTAAAGCTTATACACACTTCCACTTGGCAGATTCTCTCTAGATACCAATTTTTGTGATTTAGCAATTGTATAAATGCCAGCCTCTTCTCCAACTTCATATTTTTCTCCACTGTCCACAAGGAGGAATGAGGCTGACTTCATTGCCTCATAGGAAAAGTGAGGGAATCCAGTATGATTCGCCCTGGTGAAAAATTGGCCCATATGCCTTCTCACACAGGTCATTTGAGTCCTTCTGTAGATTGAGTTCTAGAGAATTTAATGATAACTGTCCCCAGATGTCTGTTATATATGCATCCATTAATTTAAAAGAAGCCATTAAAGAACCCTAGGAAAAAATACAAAATGGGTTGCATTGAAACATGATTTAACTTACTCACTGCCTTCACGAAGCAATTTTGGTGATGGAAGACATGCCACCCAAAAAGCAAAACCATCTAACAAATTTGAGAATAAACCAGCATACTCAAGCCATAGTGTCCATGTTCCTAGCCAGGAATGCAACATTCTCTTCACTCGAATCATTCATTTCCTTTTTAATAGGTCACAAACCATTTACCTTGAGTTAGCATTGAGCCAATGTATACTGTGAAGGGGACAAAGAAGGAGAGAAAATTTGCTGGGTATAAGGTGGCCTTGTTTTCTTACAGTCCAATCACTTGCATATCAGGAATCGCACCCCATCTTTGGCTCTGATTCTATTGTGGCAAGAGTAAAGGACTTTCCTCTATTTTTATACTTGAGAAATAATGGTAATATGCCTAGAAACGCTGATGAATGTCATTTTTGCACGTGTCACTGTGAGAAAATAGTGTTATGTACACTGCACCATTAAGCTAAAGAGAATAATTAACAAGAAAAGTCCACTGTGATGTGAAAAATAGACCAACCAGTACATTTATCTACAGGAAGAATAAATCACTAAACAAATATTTTAATGGCCTTAACATGCAATTCTCTAAGGTGACCAGTCGGAGTACTCATTAGAAGGTTTACTTTCATGGGGTGTAGAGATTGCTGGAGATTTACCACTGCGCTTACAACAAACTCACAAGAGAAACATTGCATAATCGCATTGTGTTCAATGGGCATATTATGAAGGAGGTGGATGGGCTGAAGTACTGAAAGAAGAATAAATAAATAAATAACTTTGGCAAGGAAATGCCACAGTCTAGCAGCAATACTGAAAACACTGAGCCCTCTACCTAGGTTTCTACCTCCTTTGCACTCTGTTTCCCTTTAGGCTGCACTCCCTGTTAATTTAGAAGTCCATAACATAAGATTAACATTCAGTAAATATTTGCAGAAAAGAAAAATGTTTAACCCAATGTATTTCTTAACCTTCTACTAAGCCTCTTTCAAAAATTAGAGAATTTTGTATGTGTTCTATGCTGTCAAAAAGTATCCCCTACTTTTTAATTAGCAAGACTAATACAAACTTGGGCCTGGCATGGTGGCTCAGTGGTTAAGGTCCTCGCATTGTGCACCCATGGATACCATATGGGTGCTGGTTCTAGTCCTGGGGGCCCTGCTTCCCATCCAGCTCCCTGCTTGTGGCCTGGGACAGCAGTTGAGGACATCCCAGATCTTTGGGACTCTGCACCCTCGTGGGAGACCCAGAAGAGCTCCTGGCTCTTGGCTTCAGATTGGCTCAGTTCCAGCCATTGCGTTCACTTGGGGAGTGAACCACCGGAAGGAAGATCTTCCTCTCTGTTTCTCCTCCTCTCTGTATATCCACCTTTCCAACAAAAACAAGTAAATC
>NW_026698111.1:0-28995 GCF_030435755.1 Ochotona princeps
GCTGATCCTTCTTCAATATGCCCTTCACCAACATGCAGTGTTTCCTTGATTAAATTAGCTCTCACACCAATATTTGCGTCTAGAGCCTTTACATTGAGGGCTATCTGAAAACGGCTATGGCGCTGAAGTTGCCTGTGAATGTGGAGTTGGTGGCATGTGAAACCCGCATGTGGAGCATTCGTTTGTGTGGGATGCTCACCAAGCTTCATTTCAGTCCTAGGCACTCAAAGGGCACTAAGCATAGAGTGTGAAAACTGAGTTTCCTTGAGAGCTGCTTGGAAGCCTGATGGTGTGTGAAGTTAGTGAGCCAAATGGAGTTGTTCTCCCACAAGAACCACTCGGCTGATCCTTCTTCAATATGCCCTTCACCAACATGCAGTGTTTCCTTGATTGCATTAGCTGTCACACCAATATTTGCTTCTAGATCCATTGCATTGAGGGCTATCTGAAAATGTCTGTGGCGCTGAAGTTGCCTGTGAATGTGGAGTTGGTGGCATGTGAAACCCGCATGTGGAGCATTCGTTTATGTGGGATGCTCACCAAGCTTCATTTCAGTCCTAGGCACTCAAAGGGCACTAAGCATAGAGTGTGAAAACTGAGTTTCCTTGAGAGCTGCTTGGAAGCCTGATGGTGTGTGAAGTTAGTGAGCCAAATGGAGTTGTTCTCCCAGAAGAACCACTCGGCTGATTCTTCTTCAATATGCCCTTCACCAACATGCATTGTTTCCTTGATTGCATTAGCTGTCACACCAATATTGGCGTCTAGATCCATTGCATTGAGGGCTATCTGAAAGCGGTTGTGGCTGTGAAGTTGCCTGTGAATGTGGAGTTGGTGGCATGTGAAACCCGCATGTGGAGCATTCGTTTGTTTGGGATGCTCACCAAGCTTCATTTCAGTCCTAGGCACTCAAAGGGCACTAAGCATAGAGTGTGAAAACTGAGTTTCCTTGAGAGCTGCTTGGAAGCCTGATGGTGTGTGAAGTTAGTGAGCCAAATGGAGTTGTTCTCTCACAAGAACCACTTGGATGATCCTTCTTCAATATGCCCTTCACCAACATGCAGTGTTTCCTTGATTAAATTAGCTCTCACACCAATATTTGCGTCTAGAGCCTTTACATTGAGGGCTATCTGAAAACGGCTGTGGCGCTGAAGTTGCCTGTGAATGTGGAGTTGGTGGCATGTGAAACCCGCATGTGGAGCATTCGTTTGTGTGGGATGCTAACCAAGCTTCATTTCAGTCCTAGGCACTCAAAGGGCACTAAGCATAGAGTGTGAAAACTGAGTTTCCTTGAGAGCTGCTTGGAAGCCTGATGGTGTGTGAAGTTAGTGAGCCAAATGGAGTTGTTCTCCCACAAGAACCACTCGGCTGATCCTTCTTCAATATGCCCTTCACCAACATGCAGTGTTTCCTTGATTGAATTAGCTCTCACACCAATATTGGCGTCTAGATCCATTGCATTGAGGGCTATCTGAAAATGTCTGTGGCGCTGAAGTTGCCTGTGAATGTGGAGTTGGTGGCATGTGAAACCCGCATGTGGAGCATTCGTTTGTGTGGGATGCTCACCAAGCTTCATTTCAGTCCTAGGCACTCAAAGGGCACTAAGCATAGAGTGTGAAAACTGAGTTTCCTTGAGAGCTGCTTGGAAGTCTGATGGTGTGTGAAGTTAGTGAGCCAAATGCAGTTGTTCTCCCACAAGAACCACTCGGCTGATTCTTCTTCAATATGCCCTTCACCAACATGCAGTGTTTCCTTGATTGAATTAGCTCTCACACCAATATTTGCGTCTAGAGTCTTTGCATTGAGGGCTATCTGAAAACGGCTGTGGCGCTGAAGTTGCCTGTGAATGTGGAGTTGGTGGCATGTGAAACCCGCATGTGGAGCATTCGTTTGTGTGGAATGCTCTACCAGGTTCATTCCTGGATAATGCACTCAAAGGGCACTAAGCATAGAGTGTGAAAACTGAGTTTCCTTGAGAGCTGCTTGGAAGCCTGATGGTGTGTGAAGTTAGTGAGCCAAATGGAGTTGTTCTCCCAGAAGAACCACTCGGCTGATTCTTCTTCAATATGCCCTTCACCAACATGCAGTGTTTCCTTGATTGCATTAGCTGTCACACCAATATTGGCGTCTAGATCCATTGCATTGAGGGCTATCTGAAAGCGGTTGTTGCTGTGAAGTTGCCTGTGAATGTGGAGTTGGTGGCAAGTGAAACCCGCATGTGGAGCATTCGTTTGTGTGGGATGCTCACCAAGCTTCATTTCAGTCCTAGGCACTCAAAGGGCACTAAGCATAGAGTGTGAAAACTGAGTTTCCTTGAGAGCTGCTTGGAAGCCTGATGGTGTGTGAAGTTAGTGAGCCAAATGGAGCTGTTCTCCCACAAGAACCACTCGGCTGATCCTTCTTCAATATGCCCTTCACCAACATGCAGTGTTTCCTTGATTGAATTAGCTCTCACACCAATATTTGCGTCTAGAGCCTTTGCATTGAGGGCTATCTGAAAACGGCTATGGCGCTGAAGGTGCCTGTGAATGTGGAGTTGGTGGCATGTGAAACCCGCATGTGGAGCATTCGTTTGTGTGGGATGCTCTACCAGGTTCATTCTTAGATAATGCACTCAAAGGGCACTAAGCATAGAGTGTGAAAACTGAGTTTCCTTGAGAGCTGCTTGGAGGCCTGATGGTGTGTGAAGTTAGTGAGCCAAATGGAGTTGTTCTCCCACAAGAACCACTCGGCTGATCCTTCTTCAATATGCCCTTCACCAACATGCAGTGTTTCCTTGATTGAATTAGCTCTCACACCAATATTTGCGTCTAGAGCCTTTACATTGAGGGCTATCTGAAAACGGCTATGGCGCTGAAGTTGCCTGTGAATGTGGAGTTGGTGGCATGTGAAACCCGCATGTGGAGCATTCGTTTATGTGGGATGCTCACCAAGCTTCATTTCAGTCCTAGGCACTCAAAGGGCACTAAGCATAGAGTGTGAAAACTGAGTTTCCTTGAGAGCTGCTTGGAAGCCTGATGGTGTGTGAAGTTAGTGAGCCAAATGGAGTTGTTCTCCCACAAGAACCACTCGGCTGATCCTTCTTCAATATGCCCTTCACCAACATGCAGTGTTTCCTTGATTGAATTAGCTCTCACACCAATATTTGCGTCTAGAGCCTTTACATTGAGGG
The DNA here is from genome assembly GCF_030435755.1 of Ochotona princeps. NCBI lineage: Eukaryota > Metazoa > Chordata > Mammalia > Lagomorpha > Ochotonidae > Ochotona > Ochotona princeps. Next base: position 3,170 of record NW_026698111.1, read on the forward strand.
CTATCTGAAAACGGCTATGGCGCTGAAGTTGCCTGTGAATGTGGAGTTGGTGGCATGTGAAACCCGCATGTGGAGCATTCGTTTATGTGGGATGCTCACCAAGCTTCATTTCAGTCCTAGGCACTGAAAGGGCACTAAGCATAGAGTGTGAAAACTGAGTTTCCTTGAGAGCTGCTTGGAAGCCTGATGGTGTGTGAGGTTAGTGAGCCAAATGGAGTTGTTCTCCCACAAGAACCACTCGGCTGATCCTTCTTCAATATGCCCTTCATCAACATGCAGTGTTTCCTTGATTAAATTAGCTCTCACACCAATATTTGCGTCTAGATCCTTTACATTGAGGGCTATCTGAAAACGGCTGTGGCACTGAAGTTGCCTGTGAATGTCGAGTCGGTGGCATGTGAAACCCGCATGTGGAGCATTCGTTTGTGTGGGATGCTCACCAAGCTTCATATCAGTCCTAGGCACTCAAAGGGCACTAAGCATAGAGTGTGAAAACTGAGTTTCCTTGAGAGCTGCTTGGAAGCCTGATGGTGTGTGAAGTTAGTGAGCCAAATGGAGTTGTTCTCCCACAAGAACCACTCGGCTGATCCTTCTTCAATATGCCCTTCACCAACATGCAGTGTTTCCTTGATTGAATTAGCTCTCACACCAATATTTGCGTCTAGAGCCTTTACATTGAGGGCTATCTGAAAACGGCTATGGCGCTGAAGTTGCCTGTGAATGTGGAGTTGGTGGCATGTGAAACCCGCATGTGGAGCATTCGTTTGTGTGGGATGCTCTACCAGGTGCATTCCTGGATAATGCACTCAAAGGGCACTAAGCATAGAGTGTGAAAACTGAGTTTCCTTGAGAGCTGCTTGGAAGCCTGATGGTGTGTGAAGTTAGTGAGCCAAATGGAGTTGTTCTCCCACAAGAACCACTCGGCTGATCCTTCTTCTTCAATATGCCCTTCACCAACATGCAGTGTTTCCTTGATTGAATTAGCTCTCACACCAATATTGGCGTCTAGAGCCTTTGCATTGAGGGCTATCTGAAAACGGCTGTGGCGCTGAAGTTACCTGTGAATGTGGAGTTGGTGGCATGTGAAACCCGCATGTGGAGCATTCGTTTGTGTGGGATGCTCACCAAGCTTCATTTCAGTCCTAGGCACTCAAAGGGCACTAAGCATAGAGTGTGAAAACTGAGTTTCCTTGAGAGCTTCTTGGAAGCCTGATGGTGTGTGAAGTTAGTGAGCCAAATGGAGTTGTTCTCCCACAAGAACCACTCGGCTGATCCTTCTTCAATATGCCCTTCACCAACATGCAGTGTTTCCTTGATTGAATTAGCTCTCACACCAATATTTGCGTCTAGAGCCTTTGCATTGAGGGCTATCTGAAAACGGCTGTGGCGCTGAAGTTGCCTGTGAATGTGGAGTTGGTGGCATGTGAAACCCGCATGTGGAGCATTCGTTTGTGTGGGATGCTCTACCAGGTTCCTTTCTAGATAATGCACTGAAAGGGCACTAAGCATAGAGTGTGAAAACTGAATTTCCCTGAGACCTGCTTGGAAGCCTGATGGTGTGTGAAGTTAGTGAGACAAATGGAGTTGTTCTCCCACAAGAACCACTCGGCTGATCCTTCTTCAATATGCCCTTCACCAACAGTGCAGTGTTTCCTTGATTGAATTAGCTCTCACAGCAATATTAGCGTCTAGAGCCTTTGCCTTGAGGGCTATCTGAAAACGGCTGTGGCGCTGAAGTTGCCTGTGAATGTGGAGTTGGTGGCATGTGAAACCCGCATGTGGAGCATTCGTTTGTGTGGGATGCTCTACCAGGTGCATTCCTGGATAATGCACACAAAGGGCACTAAGCATAGAGTGTGAAAACTGAGTTTCCTTGAGAGCTGCTTGGAAGCCTGATGGTGTGTGAAGTTAGTGAGCCAAATGAGGTTGTTCCTACACAAGAACCACTCGGCTGATCCTCCTTCTTCAATATGCCCTTCACCAACATGCAGTGTTTCCTTGATTGAATTAGCTCTCACACCAATATTTGAGTCTAGAGCCTTTGCATTGAGGGCTATCTGAAAACGGCTGTGGCGCTGAAGTTGCCTGTGAATGTGGAGTTGGTGGCATGTGAAACCCGTATGTGGAGCATTCGTTTGTGTGGGATGCTCACCAAGCTTCATTTCAGTCCTAGGCACTCAAAGGGCACTAAGCATAGAGTGTGAAAACTGAGTTTCCTTGAGAGCTGCTTGGAAGCCTGATGGTGTGTGAGGTTAGTGAGCCAAATGGAGTTGTTCTCCCACAAGAACCACTCGGCTGATCCTTCTTCTTCAATATGCCCTTCACCAACATGCAGTGTTTCCTTGATTGAATTAGCTCTCACACCAATATTTGCGTCTAGAGCCTTGGCATGGAGGGCTATCTGAAAACGGCTGTGGCGCTGAAGTTGCCTGTGAATGTGGAGTTGGTGGCATGTGAAACCCGCATGTGGAGCATTCATTTGTTTGGGATGCTCTACCAGGTTCATTCCTAGATAATGCACTCAAAGGGCACTAAGCATAGAGTGTGAAAACTGAGTTTCCCTGAGAGCTGGTTGGAAGCCTGATGGTGTGTGAAGTTAGTGAGCCAAATGGAGTTGTTCTCCCACAAGAACCACTTGGCTGATCCTTTTTCAATATGCCCTTCACCAACATGCAGTGTTTCCTTGATTGAATTAGCTCTCACACCAATATTTGCGTCTAGAGCCTTTGCATTGAGGGCTATGTGAAAACGGCTGTGGCGCTGAAGTTGCCTGTGAATGTGGAGTTGGTGGCATGTGAAACCCGCATGTGGAGCATTCGTTTGTGTGGGATGCTCACCAAGCTTCATTTCAGTCCTAGGCACTCAAAGGGCACTAAGCATAGAGTGTGAAAACTGAGTTTCCTTGAGAGCTGCTTGGAAGCCTGATGGTGTGTGAAGTTAGTGAGCCAAATGGAGTTGTTCTCCCACAAGAACCACTCGGCTGATCCTTCTTCATTATGCCCTTCACCAACATGCAGTGTTTCCTTGATTGAATTAGCTCTCACACCAATATTTGCGTCTAGAGCCTTTGCATTGAGGGCTATCTGAAAACGGCTGTGGCGCTGAAGTTGCCTGTGAATGTGGAGTTGGTGGCATGTGAAACCCGCATGTGGAGCATTCGTTTGTGTGGGATGCTCTACCAGGTGCATTCCTGGATAATGCACTCAAAGGGCACTAAGCATAGAGTGTGAAAACTGAGTTTCCTTGAGAGCTGCTTGGAAGCCTGATGGTGTGTGAAGTTAGTGAGCCAAATGAGGTTGTTCCTCCACAAGAACCACTCGGCTGATCCTCCTTCTTCAATATGCCCTTCACCAACATTCAGTGTTTCCTTGATTGAATTAGCTCTCACACCAATATTTGCGTCTAGAGCCTTTGCATTGAGGGCTATCTGAAAACGGCTGTGGCGCTGAAGTTGCCTGTGAATGTGGAGTTGGTGGCATGTGAAACTCGTATGTGGAGCATTCGTTTGTGTGGGATGCTCACCAAGCTTCATTTCAGTCCTAGGCACTCAAAGGGCACTAAGCATAGAGTGTGAAAACTGAGTTTCCTTGAGAGCTGCTTGGAAGCCTGATGGTGTGTGAGGTTAGTGAGCCAAATGGAGTTGTTCTCCCACAAGAACCACTCGGCTGATCCTTCTTCTTCAATATGCCCTTCACCAACATGCAGTGTTTCCTTGATTGAATTAGCTCTCACACCAATATTTGCGTCTAGAGCCTTTGCATGGAGGGCTATCTGAAAACGGCTGTGGCGCTGAAGTTGCCTGTGAATGTGGAGTTGGTGGCATGTGAAACCCGCATGTGGAGCATTCATTTGTTTGGGATGCTCTACCAGGTTCCTTTCTAGATAATGCACTCAAAGGGCACTAAGCATAGAGTGTGAAAACTGAGTTTCCTTGAGAGCTGCTTGGAAGCCTGATGGTGTGTGAAGTTAGTGAGCCAAATGCAGTTGTTCTCCCACAAGAACCACTTGGCTGATCCTTTTTCAATATGCCCTTCACCAACATGCAGTGTTTCCTTGATTGAATTAGCTCTCACAGCAATATTTGCGTCTAGAGCCTTTGCATTGAGGGCTATCTGAAAACGGCTGTGGCGCTGAAGTTGCCTGTGAATGTGGAGTTGGTGGCATGTGAAACCCGCATGTGGAGCATTCGTTTGTGTGGGATGCTCTACCAGGTTCATTCCTAGATAATGCACTCAAAGGGCACTAAGCATAGAGTGTGAAAACTGAGTTTCCTTGAGAGCTGCTTGGAAGCCTGATGGTGTGTGAAGTTAGTGAGCCAAATGGAGTTGTTCTCCCACAAGAACCACTCGGCTGATCCTTCTTCAATATGCCCTTCACCAACATGCAGTGTTTCCTTGATTGAATTAGCTCTCACACCAATATTTGCGTCTAGAGCCTTTGCATTGAGGGCTATCTGAAAACGGCTGTGGCGCTGAAGTTGCCTGTGAATGTGGAGTTGGTGGCATGTGAAACCCGCATGTGGAGCATTCGTTTGTGTGGGATGCTCACCAAGCTTCATTTCAGTCCTAGGCACTCAAAGGGCACTAAGCATAGAGTGTGAAAACTGAGTTTCCTAGAGAGCTGCTTGGAAGCCTGATGGTGTGTGAGGTTAGTGAGCCAAATGGAGTTGTTCTCCCACAAGAACCACTCGGCTGATCCTTCTTCTTCAATATGCCCTTCACCAACATGCAGTGTTTCCTTGATTGAATTAGCTCTCACACCAATATTTGCGTCTAGAGCCTTTGCATTGAGGGCTATCTGAAAACGGCTGTGGCGCTGAAGTTGTCTGTGAATGTGGAGTTGGTGGCATGTGAAACCCGCATGTGGAGCATTCATTTGTTTGGGATGCTCTACCAGGTTCATTCCTAGATAATGCACTCAAAGGGCACTAAGCATAGAGTGTGAAAACTGAGTTTCCTTGAGAGCTGCTTGGAAGCCTGATGGTGTGTGAAGTTAGTGAGCCAAATGGAGTTGTTCTCCCACAAGAACCACTTGGCTGATCCTTTTTCAATATGCCCTTCACCAACATGCAGTGTTTCCTTGATTGAATTAGCTCTCACACCAATATTTGCGTCTAGAGCCTTTGCATTGAGGGCTATGTGAAAACGGCTGTGGCGCTGAAGTTGCCTGTGAATGTGGAGTTGGTGGCATGTGAAACCCGCATGTGGAGCATTCGTTTGTGTGGGATGCTCACCAAGCTTCATTTCAGTCCTAGGCACTCAAAGGGCACTAAGCATAGAGTGTGAAAACTGAGTTTCCTTGAGAGCTGCTTGGAAGCCTGATGGTGTGTGAAGTTAGTGAGCCAAATGGAGTTGTTCTCCCACAAGAACCACTCGGCTGATCCTTCTTCAATATGCCCTTCACCAACATGCAGTGTTTCCTTGATTGAATTAGCTCTCACACCAATATTTGCGTCTAGAGCCTTTGCATTGAGGGCTATCTGAAAACGGCTGTGGCGCTGAAGTTGCCTGTGAATGTGGAGTTGGTGGCATGTGAAACCCGCATGTGGAGCATTCGTTTGTGTGGGATGCTCTACCAGGTTCATTCCTAGATAATGCACTGAAAGGGCACTAAGCATAGAGTGTGAAAACTGAGTTTCCTTGAGAGCTGCTTGGAAGCCTGATGGTGTGTGAAGTTAGTGAGCCAAATGGAGTTGTTCTCCCACAAGAACCACTCGGCTGATCCTTTTTCAATATGCCCTTCACCAACATGCAGTGTTTCCTTGATTGAATTAGCTCTCACAGCAATATTTGCGTCTAGAGCCTTTGCATTGAGGGCTATGTGAAAACGGCTGTGGCGCTGAAGTTGCCTGTGAATGTGGAGTTGGTGGCATGTGAAACCCGCATGTGGAGCATTCGTTTGTGTGGGATGCTCTACCAGGTGCATTCCTGGATAATGCACTCAAAGGGCACTAAGCATAGAGTGTGAAAACTGAGTTTCCTTGAGAGCTGCTTAGAAGCCTGATGGTGTGTGAAGTTAGTGAGCCAAATGAGGTTGTTCCTCCACAAGAACCACTCGGCTGATCCTCCTTCTTCAATATGCCCTTCACCAACATTCAGTGTTTCCTTGATTGAATTAGCTCTCACACCAATATTTGCGTCTAGAGCCTTTGCATTGAGGGCTATCTGAAAACGGCTGTGGCGCTGAAGTTGCCTGTGAATGTGGAGTTGGTGGCATGTGAAACCCGTATGTGGAGCATTCGTTTGTGTGGGATGCTCACCAAGCTTCATTTCAGTCCTAGGCACTCAAAGGGCACTAAGCATAGAGTGTGAAAACTGAGTTTCCTTGAGAGCTGCTTGGAAGCCTGATGGTGTGTGAGGTTAGTGAGCCAAATGGAGTTGTTCTCCCACAAGAACCACTCGGCTGATCCTTCTTCTTCAATATGCCCTTCACCAACATGCAGTGTTTCCTTGATTGAATTAGCTCTCACACCAATATTTGCGTCTAGAGCCTTTGCATTGAGGGCTATCTGAAAACGGCTGTGGCGCTGAAGTTGCCTGTGAATGTGGAGTTGGTGGCATGTGAAACCCGCATGTGGAGCATTCTTTTGTGTGGGATGCTCTACCAGGTTCATTCCTAGATAATGCAATCAAAGGGCACTAAGCATAAAGTGTGAAAACTGAGTTTCCTTGAGAGCTGCTTGGAAGCCTGATGGTGTGTGAAGTTAGTGAGCCAAATGGAGTTGTTCTCCCACAAGAACAACTCGGCTGATCCTTCTTCTTCAATATGCCCTTCACCAACATGCAGTGTTTCCTTGATTGAATTAGCTCTCACACCAATATTGGCGTCTAGAGCCTTTGCATTGACGGCTATCTGAAAACGGCTGTGGCGCTGAAGTTACCTGTGAATGTGGAGTTGGTGGCATGTGAAACCCGCATGTGGAGCATTCGTTTGTGTGGGATGCTCACCAAGCTTCATTTCAGTCCTAGGCACTCAAAGGGCACTAAGCATAGAGTGTGAAAACTGAGTTTCCTTGAGAGCTTCTTGGAAGCCTGATGGTGTGTGAAGTTAGTGAGCCAAATGGAGTTGTTCTCCCACAAGAACCACTCGGCTGATCCTTCTTCAATATGCCCTTCACCAACATGCAGTGTTTCCTTGATTGAATTAGCTCTCACACCAATATTTGCGTCTAGAGCCTTTGCATTGAGGGCTATCTGAAAACGGCTGTGGCGCTGAAGTTGCCTGTGAATGTGGAGTTGGTGGCATGTGAAACCTGCATGTGGAGCATTCGTTTGTGTGGGATGCTCTACCAGGTTCCTTTCTAGATAATGCACTGAAAGGGCACTAAGCATAGAGTGTGAAAACTGAATTTCCCTGAGACCTGCTTGGAAGCCTGATGGTGTGTGAAGTTAGTGAGACAAATGGAGTTGTTCTCCCACAAGAACCACTCGGCTGATCCTTCTTCAATATGCCCTTCACCAACATGCAGTGTTTCCTTGATTGAATTAGCTCTCACAGCAATATTTGCGTCTAGAGCCTTTGCATTGAGGGCTATCTGAAAACGGCTGTGGCGCTGAAGTTGCCTGTGAATGTGGAGTTGGTGGCATGTGAAACCCACATGTGGAGCATTCGTTTGTGTGGGATGCTCTACCAGGTGCATTCCTGGATAATGCACTCAAAGGGCACTAAGCATAGAGTGTGAAAACTGAGTTTCCTTGAGAGCTGCTTGGAAGCCTGATGGTGTGTGAAGTTAGTGAGCCAAATGAGGTTGTTCCTCCACAAGAACCACTCGGCTGATCCTCCTTCTTCAATATGCCCTTCACCAACATGCAGTGTTTCCTTGATTGAATTAGCTCTCACACCAATATTTGCGTCTAGAGCCTTTGCATTGAGGGCTATCTGAAAACGGCTGTGGCGCTGAAGTTGCCTGTGAATGTGGAGTTGGTGGCATGTGAAACCCGTATGTGGAGCATTCGTTTGTGTGGGATGCTCACCAAGCTTCATTTCAGTCCTAGGCACTCAAAGGGCACTAAGCATAGAGTGTGAAAACTGAGTTTCCTTGAGAGCTGCTTGGAAGCCTGATGGTGTGTGAGGTTAGTGAGCCAAATGGAGTTGTTCTCCCACAAGAACCACTCGGCTGATCCTTCTTCTTCAATATGCCCTTCACCAACATGCAGTGTTTCCTTGATTGAATTAGCTCTCACACCAATATTTGCGTCTAGAGCCTTGGCATGGAGGGCTATCTGAAAACGGCTGTGGCGCTGAAGTTGCCTGTGAATGTGGAGTTGGTGGCATGTGAAACCCGCATGTGGAGCATTCATTTGTTTGGGATGCTCTACCAGGTTCATTCCTAGATAATGCACTCAAAGGGCACTAAGCATAGAGTGTGAAAACTGAGTTTCCTTGAGAGCTGCTTGGAAGCCTGATGGTGTGTGAAGTTAGTGAGCCAAATGGAGTTGTTCTCCCACAAGAACCACTGGGCTGATCCTTTTTCAATATGCCCTTCACCAACATGCAGTGTTTCCTTGATTGAATTAGCTCTCACACCAATATTTGCGTCTAGAGCCTTTGCATTGAGGGCTATGTGAAAACGGCTGTGGCGCTGAAGTTGCCTGTGAATGTGGAGTTGGTGGCATGTGAAACCCGCATGTGGAGCATTCGTTTGTGTGGGATGCTCACCAAGCTTCATTTCAGTCCTAGGCACTCAAAGGGCACTAAGCATAGAGTGTGAAAACTGAGTTTCCTTGAGAGCTGCTTGGAAGCCTGATGGTGTGTGAAGTTAGTGAGCCAAATGGAGTTGTTCTCCCACAAGAACCACTCGGCTGATCCTTCTTCATTATGCCCTTCACCAACATGCAGTGTTTCCTTGATTGAATTAGCTCTCACACCAATATTTGCGTCTAGAGCCTTTGCATTGAGGGCTATCTGAAAACGGCTGTGGCGCTGAAGTTGCCTGTGAATGTGGAGTTGGTGGCATGTGAAACCCGCATGTGGAGCATTCGTTTGTGTGGGATGCTCTACCAGGTGCATTCCTGGATAATGCACTCAAAGGGCACTAAGCATAGAGTGTGAAAACTGAGTTTCCTTGAGAGCTGCTTGGAAGCCTGATGGTGTGTGAAGTTAGTGAGCCAAATGAGGTTGTTCCTCCACAAGAACCACTCGGCTGATCCTCCTTCTTCAATATGCCCTTCACCAACATGCAGTGTTTCCTTGATTGAATTAGCTCTCACACCAATATTTGCGTCTAGAGCCTTTGCATTGAGGGCTATCTGAAAACGGCTGTGGCGCTGAAGTTGCCTGTGAATGTGGAGTTGGTGGCATGTGAAACCCGTATGTGGAGCATTCATTTGTTTGGGATGCTCACCAAGCTTCATTTCAGTCCTAGGCACTCAAAGGGCACTAAGCATAGAGTGTGAAAACTGAGTTTCCTTGAGAGCTGCTTGGAAGCCTGATGGTGTGTGAAATTAGTGAGCCAAATGGAGTTGTTCTCCCACAAGAACCATTCGGCTGATCCTTCTTCTTCAATATGCCCTTCACCAACATGCAGTGTTTCCTTGATTGAATTAGCTCTCACACCAATATTTGCGTCTAGAGCCTTGGCATGGAGGGCTATCTGAAAACGGCTGTGGCGCTGAAGTTGCCTGTGAATGTGGAGTTGGTGGCATGTGAAACCCGCATGTGGAGCATTCATTTGTTTGGAATGCTCTACCAGGTTCATTCCTAGATAATGCACTCAAAGGGCACTAAGCATAGAGTGTGAAAACTGAGTTTCCTTGAGAGCTGCTTGGAAGCCTGATGGTGTGTGAAGTTAGTGAGCCAAATGGAGTTGTTCTCCCACAAGAACCACTCGGCTGATCCTTCTTCAATATGCCCTTCACCAACATGCAGTGTTTCCTTGATTGAATTAGCTCTCACACCAATATTTGCATCTAGAGCCTTTGCATTGAGGGCTATCTGAAAACGGCTGTGGCGCTGAAGTTGCCTGTGAATGTGGAGTTGGTGGCATGTGAAACCCGCATGTGGAGCATTCGTTTGTGTGGGATGCTCTACCAGGTGCATTCCTAGATAATGCACTGAAAGGGCACTAAGCATAGAGTGTGAAAACTGAGTTTCCTTGAGAGCTGCTTGGAAGCCTGATGGTGTGTGAGGTTAGTGAGCCAAATGGAGTTGTTCTCCCACAAGAACCACTCGGCTGATCCTTCTTCAATATGCCCTTCACCAACATGCAGTGTTTCCTTGATTGAATTAGCTCTCACACCAATATTTGCGTCTAGAGCCTTTGCATTGAGGGCTATCTGAAAACGGCTGTGGCGCTGAAGTTGCCTGTGAATGTGGAGTTGGTGGCATGTGAAACCCGTATGTGGAGCATTGGTTTAGATGGGATGCTCACCAAGCTTCATTTCAGTCCTAGGCACTCAAAGGGCACTAAGCATAGAGTGTGAAAACTGAGTTTCCTTGAGAGCTGCTTGGAAGCCTGATGGTGTGTGAGGTTAGTGAGCCAAATGGAGTTGTTCTCCCACAAGAACCACTCGGCTGATCCTTCTTCAATATGCCCTTCACCAACATGCAGTGTTTCCTTGATTGAATTAGCTCTCACACCAATATTTGCGTCTAGAGCCTTTGCATTGAGGGCTATCTGAAAACGGCTGTGGCGCTGAAGTTGCCTGTGAATGTGGAGTTGGTGGCATGTGAAACCCGTATGTGGAGCATTCGTTTGTGTGGGATGCTCTACCAGGTTCATTCCTAGATAATGCACTCAAAGGGCACTAAGCATAGAGTGTGAAAACTGAGTTTCCTTGAGATCTGCTTGGAAGCCTGATGGTGTGTGAAGTTAGTGACCCAAACGGAGTTGTTCTCCCACAAGAACCACTCGGCTGATCCTTCTTCAATATGCCCTTCACCAACATGCAGTGTTTCCTTGATTGAATTAGCTCTCACACCAATATTTGAGTCTAGAGCCTTTGCATTGAGGGTTATCTGAAAACGGCTGTGACGCTGAAGTTGCCTGTGAATGTGGAGTTGGTGGCATGTGAAACCCGCATGTGGAGCATTCGTTTGTGTGGGATGCTCACCAAGCTTCATTTCAGTCCTAGGCACTCAAAGGGCACTAAGCATAGAGTGTGAAAACTGAGTTTCCTTGAGATCTGCTTGGAAGCCTGATGGTGTGTGAAGTTAGTGACCCAAACGGAGTTGTTCTCCCACAAGAACCACTCGGCTGATCCTTCTTCAATATGCCCTTCACCAACATGCAGTGTTTCCTTGATTGAATTAGCTCTCACACCAATATTTGAGTCTAGAGCCTTTGCATTGAGGGCTATGTGAAAACGGCTGTGGCGCTGAAGTTACCTGTGAATGTGGAGTTGGTGGCATGTGAAACCCACATGTGGAGCATTCGTTTGTGTGGGATGCTCTACCAGGTTCATTCCTAGATAATGCACTCAAAGGGCACTAAGCATAGAGTGTGAAAACTGAGTTTCCTTGAGAGCTGCTTGGAAGCCTGATGGTGTGTGAAGTTAGTGAGCCAAATGGAGTTGTTCTCCCACAAGAACCACTCGGCTGATCCTTCTTCAATATGCCCTTCACCAACATGCAGTGTTTCCTTGATTGAAATAGCTTCACACCAATATTTGCATCTAGAGCCTTTGCATTGAGCGCTATCTGAAAACGGCTGAGGCGCTGAAGTTGCCTGTGAATGTGGAGTTGGTGGCATGTGAAACCCGCATGTGGAGCATTCGTTTGTGTGGGATGCTCTACCAGGCTAATTCCTAGATAAAGCTCTGAAAGTGCACTAAGCATAGAGTGTGAAAACTGAGTTTACCTGAGAGCTGCTTGGAAGCCTGATGGTGTGTGAAGTTAGTGAGCCAAATGGAGTTGTTCTCCCACAGGAACCACTCGGCTGATTCTTCTTCTTCAATATGCCCTTCACCAACATGCAGTGTTTCCTTGATTGAATTAGCTCTCACACCATTATTTGCGTCTAGAGCCTTTGCATTGAGGGCTATCTGAAAATGGCTGTGGCGCTGAAGTTGCCTGTGAATGTGGAGTTGGTGGCATGTGAAACCCGCATGTGGAGCATTCGTTTGTGTGGGATGCTCTACCAGGTTCATTCCTAGATAATGCACTCAAAGGGCACTAAGCATAGAGTGTGAAAACTGAGTTTCCTTGAGAGCTGCTTGGAGCCTGATGGTGTGTGAAGTTAGTGAGCCAAATGAGGTTGTTCCTCCACAAGAACCACTTGGCTGATCCTCCTTCTTCAATATGCCCTTCACCAACATGCAGTGTTTCCTTCATTGAATTAGCTCTCACACCAATATTTGCATCTAGAGCCTTTGCATTGAGGGCTATCTGAAAACGGCTGTGGCGCTGAAGTTGCCTGTCAATGTAGAGTTGGTGGCATGTGAAACCCGCATGTGGAGCATTCGTTTGTGTGGGATGCTCACCAAGCTTCATTTCAGTCCTAGGCACTCAAAGGGCACTAAGCATAGAGTGTGAAAACTGAGTTTCCTTGAGAGCTGCTTGGAAGCCTGATGGTGTGTGAGGTTAGTGAGCCAAATGGAGTTGTTCTCCCACAAGAACCACTCGGCTGATCCTTCTTCAATATGCCCTTCACCAACATGCAGTGTTTCCTTGATGGAATTAGCTCTCACACCAATATTTGCATCTAGAGCCTTTGCATTGAGGGCTATCTGAAAACGGCTGTGGCGCTGAAGTTGCCTGTGAATGTGGAGTTGGTGGCATGTGAAACCCGCATGTGGAGCATTCGTTTGTGTGGGATGCTCTACCAGGTGCATTCCTAGATAATGCACTGAAAGGGCACTAAGCATAGAGTGTGAAAACTGAGTTTCCTTGAGAGCTGCTTGGAAGCCTGATGGTGTGTGAAGTTAGTGAGCAAAATGGAGTTGTTCTCCCACAAGAACCACTCAGCTGATCCTTCTTCAATATGCCCTTCACCAACATGCAGTGTTTCCTTGATTGAATTAGCTCTCACACCAATATTTGCGTCTAGAGCCTTTGCATTGAGGGCTATCTGAAAACGGCTGTGGCGCTGAAGTTGCCTGTGAATGTGGAGTTGGTGGCATGTGAAACCCGTATGTGGAGCATTCGTTTAGGTGGGATGCTCACCAAGCTTCATTTCAGTCCTAGGCACTCAAAGGGCACTAAGCATAGAGTGTGAAAACTGAGTTTCCTTGAGAGCTGCTTGGAAGCCTGATGGTGTGTGAGGTTAGTGAGCCAAATGGAGTTGTTCTCCCACAAGAACCACTCGGCTGATCCTTCTTCAATATGCCCTTCACCAACATGCAGTGTTTCCTTGATTGAATTAGCTCTCACACCAATATTTGCGTCTAGAGCCTTGGCATGGAGGGCTATCTGAAAACGGCTGTGGCGCTGAAGTTACCTGTGAATGTGGAGTTGGTGGCATGTGAAACCCGCATGTGGAGCATTCGTTTGTGTGGGATGCTCTACCAGGTGCATTCCTAGATAATGCACTCAAAGGGCACTAAGCATAGAGTGTGAAAACTGAGTTTCCTTGAGAGCTGCTTGGAAGCCTGATGGTGTGTGAAGTTAGTGACCCAAACGGAGTTGTTCTCCCACAAGAACCACTCGGCTGATCCTTCTTCAATATGCCCTTCACCAACATGCAGTGTTTCCTTGATTGAATTAGCTCTCACACCAATATTTGAGTCTAGAGCCTTTGCATTGAGGGCTATCTGAAAACGGCTGTGACGCTGAAGTTGCCTGTGAATGTGGAGTTGGTGGCATGTGAAACCCGCATGTGGAGCATTCGTTTGTGTGGGATGCTCACCAAGCTTCATTTCAGTCCTAGGCACTCAAAGGGCACTAAGCATAGAGTGTGAAAACTGAGTTTCCTTGAGAGCTGCTTGGAAGCCTGATGGTATGTGAGGTTAGTGAGCCAAATGGAGTTGTTCTCCCACAAGAACCACTCGGCTGATCCTTCTTCAATATGCCCTTCACCAACATGCAGTGTTTCCTTCATTGAATTAGCTCTCACACCAATATTTGCATCTAGAGCCTTTGCATTGAGGGCTATCTGAAAACGGCTGTGGCGCTGAAGTTGCCTGTTCAATGTAGAGTTGGTGGCATGTGAAACCCGCATGTGGAGCATTCGTTTGTGTGGGATGCTCACCAAGCTTCATTTCAGTCCTAGGCACTCAAAGGGCACTAAGCATAGAGTGTGAAAACTGAGTTTCCTTGAGAGCTGCTTGGAAGCCTGATGGTGTGTGAGGTTAGTGAGCCAAATGGAGTTGTTCTCCCACAAGAACCACTCGGCTGATCCTTCTTCAATATGCCCTTCACCAACATGCAGTGTTTCCTTGATGGAATTAGCTCTCACACCAATATTTGCATCTAGAGCCTTTGCATTGAGGGCTATCTGAAAACGGCTGTGGCGCTGAAGTTGCCTGTGAATGTGGAGTTGGTGGCATGTGAAACCCGCATGTGGAGCATTCGTTTGTGTGGGATGCTCTACCAGGTGCATTCCTAGATAATGCACTGAAAGGGCACTAAGCATAGAGTGTGAAAACTGAGTTTCCTTGAGAGCTGCTTGGAAGCCTGATGGTGTGTGAAGTTAGTGAGCAAAATGGAGTTGTTCTCCCACAAGAACCACTCAGCTGATCCTTCTTCAATATGCCCTTCACCAACATGCAGTGTTTCCTTGATTGAATTAGCTCTCACACCAATATTTGCGTCTAGAGCCTTTGCATTGAGGGCTATCTGAAAACGGCTGTGGCGCTGAAGTTGCCTGTGAATGTGGAGTTGGTGGCATGTGAAACCCGTATGTGGAGCATTCGTTTAGGTGGGATGCTCACCAAGCTTCATTTCAGTCCTAGGCACTCAAAGGGCACTAAGCATAGAGTGTGAAAACTGAGTTTCCTTGAGAGCTGCTTGGAAGCCTGATGGTGTGTGAGGTTAGTGAGCCAAATGGAGTTGTTCTCCCACAAGAACCACTCGGCTGATCCTTCTTCAATATGCCCTTCACCAACATGCAGTGTTTCCTTGATTGAATTAGCTCTCACACCAATATTTGCGTCTAGAGCCTTGGCATGGAGGGCTATCTGAAAACGGCTGTGGCGCTGAAGTTACCTGTGAATGTGGAGTTGGTGGCATGTGAAACCCGCATGTGGAGCATTCGTTTGTGTGGGATGCTCTACCAGGTGCATTCCTAGATAATGCACTCAAAGGGCACTAAGCATAGAGTGTGAAAACTGAGTTTCCTTGAGAGCTGCTTGGAAGCCTGATGGTGTGTGAAGTTAGTGACCCAAACGGAGTTGTTCTCCCACAAGAACCACTCGGCTGATCCTTCTTCAATATGCCCTTCACCAACATGCAGTGTTTCCTTGATTGAATTAGCTCTCACACCAATATTTGAGTCTAGAGCCTTTGCATTGAGGGCTATCTGAAAACGGCTGTGACGCTGAAGTTGCCTGTGAATGTGGAGTTGGTGGCATGTGAAACCCGCATGTGGAGCATTCGTTTGTGTGGGATGCTCACCAAGCTTCATTTCAGTCCTAGGCACTCAAAGGGCACTAAGCATAGAGTGTGAAAACTGAGTTTCCTTGAGAGCTGCTTGGAAGCCTGATGGTATGTGAGGTTAGTGAGCCAAATGGAGTTGTTCTCCCACAAGAACCACTCGGCTGATCCTTCTTCAATATGCCCTTCACCAACATGCAGTGTTTCCTTGATTGAATTAGCTCTCACACCAATATTTGCATCTAGAGCCTTTGCATTGAGGGCTATCTGAAAACGGCTGTGGCGCTGAAGTTACCTGTGAATGTGGAGTTGGTGGCATGTGAAACCCGCATGTGGAGCATTCGTTTGTGTGGGATGCTCTACCAGGTGCATTCCTAGATAATGCACTGAAAGGGCACTAAGCATAGAGTGTGAAAACTGAGTTTCCTTGAGAGCTGCTTGGAAGCCTGATGGTGTGTGAAGTTAGTGAGCCTAATGGAGTTGTTCTCCCACAAGAACCACTCGGCTGATCCTTCTTCAATATGCCCTTCACCAACATGCAGTGTTTCCTTGATTGAATTAGCTCTCACACCAATATTTGCGTCTAGAGCCTTTGCATTGAGGGCTATCTGAAAACGGCTGTGGCGCTGAAGTTGCCTGTCAATGTGGAGTTGGTGGCATGTGAAAACCATATGTGGAGCATTCGTTTAGGTGGTATGCTCATCAAGCTTCATTTCAGTCCTAGGCACTCAAAGGGCACTAAGCATAGAGTGTGAAAACTGAGTTTCCTTGAGAGCTGCTTGGAAGCCTGATGGTGTGTGAGGTTAGTGAGCCAAATGGAGTTGTTCTCCCACAAGAACCACTCGGCTGATCCTTCTTCAATATGCCCTTCACCAACATGCAGTGTTTCCTTGATTGAATTAGCTCTCACACCAATATTTGCGTCTAGAGCCTTGGCATGGAGGGCTATCTGAAAACGGCTGTGGCGCTGAAGTTGCCTGTGAATGTGGAGTTGGTGGCATGTGAAACCCGCATGTGGAGCATTCGTTTGTGTGGGATGCTCTACCAGGTTCATTCCTAGATAATGCACTCAAAGGGCACTAAGCATAGAGTGTGAAAACTGAGTTTCCTTGAGATCTGCTTGGAAGCCTGATGGTGTGTGAAGTTAGTGACCCAAACGGAGTTGTTCTCCCACAAGAACCACTCGGCTGATCCTTCTTCAATATGCCCTTCACCAACATGCAGTGTTTCCTTGATTGAATTAGCTCTCACACCAATATTTGAGTCTAGAGCCTTTGCATTGAGGGCTATCTGAAAACGGCTGTGACGCTGAAGTTGCCTGTGAATGTGGAGTTGGTGGCATGTGAAACCCGCATGTGGAGCATTCGTTTGTGTGGGATGCTCACCAAGCTTCATTTCAGTCCTAGGCACTCAAAGGGCACTAAGCATAGAGTGTGAAAACTGAGTTTCCTTGAGATCTGCTTGGAAGCCTGATGGTGTGTGAAGTTAGTGAGCTAAATGGAGTTGTTCTCCCACAAGAACCACTCGGCTGATTCTTCTTCAATATGCCCTTCACCAACATGCAGTGTTTCCTTGATTGAATTAGCTCTCACACCAATATTTGAGTCTAGAGCCTTTGCATTGAGGGCTATGTGAAATCGGCTGTGGCGCTGAAGTTACCTGTGAATGTGGAGTTGGTGGCATGTGAAACCCGCATGTGGAGCATTCGTTTGTGTGGGATGCTCTACCAGGTTCATTCCTAGATAATGCACTCAAAGGGCACTAAGCATAGAGTGTGAACACTGAGTTTCCTTGAGAGCTGCTTGGAAGCCTGATGGTGTGTGAAGTTAGTGAGCCAAATGGAGTTGTTCTCCCACAAGAACCACTCGGCTGATCCTTCTTCAATATGCCCTTCACCAACATGCAGTGTTTCCTTGATTGAATAGCTTCACACCAATATTTGCATCTAGAGCCTTTGCATTGAGCGCTATCTGAAAACGGCTGAGGCGCTGAAGTTGCCTGTGAATGTGGAGTTGGTGGCATGTGAAACCCGCATGTGGAGCATTCGTTTGTGTGGGATGCTCTACCAGGCTAATTCCTAGATAAAGCACTGAAAGGGCACTAAGCATAGAGTGTGAAAACTGAGTTTACCTGAGAGCTGCTTGGAAGCCTGATGGTGTGTGAAGTTAGTGAGCCAAATGGAGTTGTTCTTCCACAAGAACCACTCGGCTGATCCTTCTTCAATATGCCCTTCACCAACATGCAGTGTTTCCTTGATTGAATTAGCTCTCACACCAATATTTGCGTCTAGAGTCTTTGCATTGAGGGCTATTTGAAAATGGCTGTGGCGCTGATGTTGCCTGTGAATGTGGAGTTGGTGGCATGTGAAACCCGCATGTGGAGCATTCGTTTGTGTGGGATACACACCAAGCTTCATTTCAGTCCTAGGCACTCAAAGGGCACTAAGCATAGAGTGTGAAAACTGAGTTTCCTTGAGAGCTGCTTGGAAGCCTGATGGTGTGTGAAGTTAGTGAGCCAAATGGAATTGTTCTCCCACAAGAACCACTCGGCTGATTCTTCTTCAATATGCCCTTCACATACATGCAGTGTTTCCTTGATTGAATTAGCTCTCACACCAATATTTGCGTCTAGAGCCTTTGCATTGAGGGCTATCTGAAAACGGCTGTGGCGCTGAAGTTGCCTGTGAATGTGGAGTTGGTGGCATGTGAAACCTGCATATGGAGCATTCGTTTGTGTGGGATGCTCTACCAGGTTCATTCCTAGATAATGCACTCAAAGGGCACTAAGCATAGAGTGTGAAAACTGAGTTTCCTTGAGAGCTGCTTGGAAGCCTGATGGTGTGTGAAGTTAGTGAGCCAAATGGAGTTGTTCTCCCACAAGAACCACTCGGCTGATCCTTCTTCAATATGCCCTTCACCAACATGCAGTGTTTCCTTGATTGAATTAGCTCTCACACCAATATTTGCATCTAGAGCCTTTGCATTGAGGGCTATCTGAAAACGGCTGTGGTGCTGAAGTTGCCTGAGAATGTGGAGTTGGTGGCATGTGAAACCCGCATGTGGAGCATTCGTTTGTGTGGGATGCTCTACCAGGTTCATTCCTAGATAATGCACTCAAAGGGCACTAAGCATAGAGTGTGAAAACTGAGTTTCCTTCAGAGCTGCTTGGAAGCCTGATGGTGTGTGAAGTTATTGACCCAATACAGTTGTTCTCCCACAAGAACCACTCGGCTGATCCTTCTTCTTCAATATGCCCTTCACCTACATGCAGTGTTTCCTTGATTGAATTAGCTCTCACACCAACATTTGCGTCTAGAGCCTTTGCATTGAGGGCTATCTGAAAACGGCTGTGGCACTGAAGTTGCCTGTGAATGTGGAGTTGGTGGCATGTGAAACCCGCATGTGGAGCATTCTTTTGTGTGGGATGCTCTACCAGGTTCATTCCTAGATAATGCAATCAAAGGGCACTAAGCATAGAGTGTGAAAACTGAGTTTCTTTGAGAGCTTCTTGGAGCCTGATGGTGTGTGAAGTTAGTGAGCCAAATGAGGTTGTTCCTCCACAAGAACCACTTGGCTGATCCTCCTTCTTCAATATGCCCTTCACCAACATGCAGTGTTTCCTTGATTGAATTAGCTCTCACACCAATATTTGCATCTAGAGCCTTTGCATTGAGGGCTATCTGAAAACGGCTGTGGCGCTGAAGTTGCCTGTGAATGTGGAGTTGGTGGCATGTGAAACCCGCATGTGGAGCATTCATTTGTGTGGGATGCTCACCAAGCTTCATTTCAGTCCTAGGCACTGAAAGGGCACTAAGCATAGAGTGTGAAAACTGAGTTTCCTTGAGAGCTGCTTGGAAGCCTGATGGTGTGTGAGGTTAGTGAGCCAAATGGAGTTGTTCTCCCAAAAGAACCACTCGGCTGATCCTTCTTCAATATGCCCTTCACCAACATGCAGTGTTTCCTTGATTGAATTAGCTCTCACACCAATATTTGCGTCTAGAGCCTTTGCATTGAGGGCAATCTGAAAACGGCTGTGGCAGTGAAGTTGCCTGTGAATGTGGAGTTGGTGGCATGTGAAACCCGCATGTGGAGCATTCGTTTGTGTGGGATGCTCTACCAGGCTAATTCCTAGATAAAGCACTGAAAGGGCACTAAGCATAGAGTGTGAAAACTGAGTTTACCTGAGAGCTGCTTGGAGGCCTAATGGTGAGTGAAGTTAGTGAGCCAAATGGAGTTGTTCTCCCACAAGAACCACTCGGCTGATCCTTCTTCAATATGCCCTTCACCAACATGCAGTGTTTCCTTGATTGAATTAGCTCTCACACCAATATTTGCGTCTAGAGCCTTTGCATTGAGGGCTATCTGAAAACGGCTGTGGCGCTGAAGTTGCCTGTGAATGTGGAGTTGGTGGCATGTGAAACCCGCATGTGGAGCATTCGTTTGTGTTTGATGCTCTACCAGGTTCACTCCTAGATAATGCACTCAAAGGGCACTAAGCATAGAGTGTGAAAACTGAGTTTCCTTGAGAGCTGCTTGGAAGCCTGATGGTGTGTGAAGTTAGTGAGCCAAACGGAGTTGTTCTCCCACAAGAGCCACTTGGCTGATCCTTCTTCAATATGCCCTTCACCAACATGCAGTGTTTCCTTGATTGAATTAGCTCTCACACCAACATTTGCGTCTAGAGCCTTTGCATTGAGGGCTATCTGAAAACGGCTGTGGCGCTGAAGTTGCCTGTGAATGTGGAGTTGGTGGCATGTGAAACCCGCATGTGGAGCATTCGTTTGTGTGGGATGCTCACCAAGCTTCATTTCAGTCCTAGGCACTCATAGGGGACTAAGCATAGAGTGTGAAAACTGAATTTCCTTGAGATTTGCTTGGAAGCCTGATGGTGTGTGAAGTTAGTGAGCCAAACGGAGTTGTTCTCCCACAAGAACCACTCGGCTGATCCTTCTTCAATATGCCCTTCACCAACATGCAGTGTTTCCTTGATTGAATTAGCTCTCACACCGATATTTGCGTCCAGAGCCTTTGCATTGAGGGCTATCTGAAAACGGCTGTGGGGCTGAAGTTGCCTGTGAATGTGGATTTGGTGGCATGTGAAACACGCATGTGGAGCATTCGTTTGTGTGGGATGCTCGCCCAGCTTCATTTCAGTCCTACTCACTCAAAGGGCACTAAGCATAGAGTGTGAAAACTGAGTTTCCTTGAGAGCTGCTTGGAAGCCTGATGGTGTGTGAAGTTAGTGAGCCAAATGCAGTTGTTCTAACACAAGAACCACTCGGCTGATCCTACTTCAATATGCCCTTCACCAACATGCAGTGTTTCCTTGATTGAATTAGCTCTCACACCAATATTTGCGTCTAGAGCCTTTGCATTGAGAGCTATCTGAAAACGGCTGTGGCGCTGATGTTGCCTGTGAATGTGGAGTTGGTGGCATGTGAAACCCGCATGTTGAGCATTTGTTTGTGTGGGATGCTCACCAAGCTTACTTTCAGTCCTAGGCACTCAAAGGGCACTAAGCATAGAGTGTGAAAACTGAGTTTCCTTGAGAGCTGCTGGGAAGCCTGATGGTGTGTGAAGTTAGTGAGCCAAATGGAGTTGTTCTCCCACAAGAACCACTCGGCTGATTCTTCTTCAATATGCCCTTCACCAACATGCAGTGTTTCCTTGATTGAATTAGCTCTCACACCAATATTTGCGTCTAGAGCCTTTGCATTGAGGGCTATCTGAAAACGGCTGTGGCGCTGAAGTTGCCTGTGAATGTGGAGTTGGTGGCATGTGAAACCCGCATGTGGAGCATTCGTTTGTGTGGGATGCTCTACCAGGTTCATTCCTAGATAATGCACTCAAAGGGCACTAAGCATAGAGTGTGAAAACTGAGTTTCCTTGAGAGCTGCTTGGAAGCCTGATGGTGTGTGAAGTTAGTGAGCCAAATGCAGTTGTTCTAACACAAGAACCACTCGGCTGATCCTGCTTCAATATGCCCTTCACCAACATGCAGTGTTGCCTTGATTGAATTAGCTCTCACACCAATATTTGCGTCTAGAGCCTTTGCATTGAGGGCTATCTGAAAACGGCTGTGGCGCTGAACTTGCCTGTGAATGTGGAGTTGGTGGCATGTGAAATCCGCAGGTGGAGCATTCGTTTGTGTGGGATGCTCACCAAGCTTCATATCAGTCCTAGGCACTCAAAGGGCACTAAGCATAGAGTGTGAAAACTGAGTTTCCTTGAGAGCTGCTTGGAAGCCTGATGGTGTGTGAAGTTAGTGAGCAAAATGGAGTTGTTCTCCCACAAGAACCACTCGGCTGATCCTTCTTCAATATGCCCTTCACCAACATGCAGTGTTTCCTTGATTGAATTAGCTCTCACACCAATATTTGCGTCTAGAGCCTTTGCATTGAGGGCTATCTGAAAACGGCTGTGGCGCTGAAGTTGCCTGTGAATGTGGAGTTGGTGCCATATGAAACCCGCATGTGGAGCACTCGTTTGTATGGGATGCTCTACCAGGTTCATTCCTAGATAATGCACTCAAAGGGCACTAAGCATAGAGTGTGAAAACTGAGTTTCCTTGAGAGCTGCTTGGAAGCCTGATGGTGTGTGAAGTTAGTGAGCCAAATGGAGTTGTTCTTCCACAAGAACCACTCGGCTGATCCTTCTTCAATATGCCCTTCACCAACATGCAGTGTTTCCTTGATTGAATTAGCTCTCACACCAATATTTGCGTCTAGAGCCTTTGCATTGAGGGCTATCTGAAAACGGCTGTGGCGCTGAAGTTGCCTGTGAATGTGGAGTTGGTGGCATGTGAAACCCGCATGTGGAGCATTCGTTTGTGTGGGATGCTCTACCAGGTTCATTCCTAGATAATGCACTCAAAGGGCACTAAGCATAGAGTGTGAAAACTGAGTTTCCTTGAGAGCTGCTTGGAAGCCTGATGGTGTGTGAAGTTAGTGAGCCAAATGGAGTTGTTCTCCCACAAGAACCACTCGGCTGATCCTTCTTCAATATGCCCTTCACCACCATGCAGTGTTTCCTTGATTGAATTAGCTCTCACACCAATATTTGCTTCTAGAGCCTTTGCATTGAGGGCTATCTGAAAACGGCTGTGGTGCTGAAGTTGCCTGAGAATGTGGAGTTGGTGGCATGTGAAACCCGAATGTGGAGCATTCGTTTGTGTGGGATGCTCTACCAGGTTCATTCCTAGATAATGCACTCAAAGGGCACTAAGCATAGAGTGTGAAAACTGAGTTTCCTTGAGAGCTGCTTGGAAGCCTGATGGTGTGTGAAGTTATTGACCCAATACAGTTGTTCTCCCACAAGAACCACTCGGCTGATCCTTCTTCTTCAATATGCCCTTCACCTACATGCAGTGTTTCCTTGATTGAATTAGCTCTCACACCAATATTTGCGTCTAGAGCCTTTGCATTGAGGGCTATGTGAAAACGGCTGTGGCACTGAAGTTGCCTGTGAATGTGGAGTTGGTGGCATGTGAAACCCGCATGTGGAGCATTCGTTTGTGTGGGATGCTCACCAAGGTTCATTTCAGTCCTAGGCACTCAAAGGGCACTAAGCATAGAGTGTGAAAACTGAGTTTCCTTGAGAGCTGCGTGGAAGCCTGATGGTGTGTGAAGTTAGTGAGCCAAATGGAGTTGTTCTCCCACAGGAACCACTCGGCTGATCCTTCTTCTTCAATATGCCCTTCACCAACATGCAGTGTTTCCTTGATTGAATTAGCTCTCACACCAATATTTGCGTCTAGAGCCTTTCATTGAGGGCTATCTGAAAATGGCTGTGGCGCTGAAGTTGCCTGTGAATGTGGAGTTGGTGGCATGTGAAACCCGCATGTGGAGCATTCGTTTGTGTGGGATGCTCTACCAGGTGCATTCCTAGATAATGCACTGAAAGGGCACTAAGCATAGAGAGTTAAAACTGAGTTTCCTTGAGAGCTGCTTGGAAGCCTGATGGTGTGTGAAGTTAGTGAGCCAAATGGAGTTGTTCTCCCACAAGAACCACTCGGTTGACCCTTCTTCAATATGCCCTTCACCAACATGCAGTGTTTTCCTTGATTGAATTAGCTCTCACACCAATATTTGCGTCTAGAGCCTTTGCATTGAGGGCTATCTGAAAACGGCTGTGGCGCTGAAGTTGCCTGTGAATGTGGAGTTGGTGGCATGTGAAACCCGTATGTGGAGCATTCGTTTAGGTGGATGCTCACCAA
The DNA here is from genome assembly GCF_030435755.1 of Ochotona princeps. NCBI lineage: Eukaryota > Metazoa > Chordata > Mammalia > Lagomorpha > Ochotonidae > Ochotona > Ochotona princeps. Next base: position 26,852 of record NW_026698111.1, read on the forward strand.
GCTTCATTTCAGTCCTAGGCACTCAAAGGGCACTAAGCATAGAGTGTGAAAACTGAGTTTCCTTGAAAGCTGCTTGGAAGCCTGATGGTGTGTGAAGTTAGTGAGCCAAATGGAGTTGTTCTCCCACAAGAACCACTCGGCTGATTCTTCTTCAATATGCCCTTCACCAACATGCAGTGTTTCCTTGATTGAATTAGCTCTCACACCAATATTTGAGTCTAGAGCCTTTGCATTGAGGGCTATGTGAAAACGGCTGTGGCGCTGAAGTTGCCTGTGAATGTGGAGTTGGTGGCATGTGAAACCCGCATGTGGAGCATTCGTTTGTGTGGGATGCTCTACCAGGTTCATTCCTAGATAATGCACTCAAAGGGCACTAAGCATAGAGTGTGAAAACTGAGTTTCCTTGAGAGCTGCTTGGAAGCCTGATGGTGTGTGATGTTAGTGAGCCAAATGGAGTTGTTCTCCCACAAGAACCACTCGGCTGATCCTTCTTCAATATGCCCTTCACCAACATGCAGTGTTTCCTTGATTGAAATAGCTTCACACCAATATTTGCATCTAGAGCCTTTGCATTGAGCGCTATCTGAAAACGGCTGAGGCGCTGAAGTTGCCTGTGAATGTGGAGTTGGTGGCATGTGAAACCCGCATGTGGAGCATTCGTTTGTGTGGGATGCTCTACCAGGCTAATTCCTAGATAAAGCACTGAAAGGGCACTAAGCATAGAGTGTGAAAACTGAGTTTACCTGAGAGCTGCTTGGAAGCCTGATGGTGTGTGAAGTTAGTGAGCCAAATGGAGTTGTTCTCCCAAAAGAACCAATCGGCTGATCCTTCTTCAATATGCCCTTCACCAACATGCAGTGTTTCCTTGATTGAATTAGCTCTCACACCAATATTTGCGTCTAGAGCCTTTGCATTGAGGGCTATCTGAAAACGGCTGTGGCGCTGAAGTTGCCTGTGAATGTGGAGTTGGTGGCATGTGAAACCCGCATGTGGAGCATTCGTTTGTGTGGGATGCTCTACCAGGTTCATTCCTAGATAATGCACTCAAAGGGCACTAAGCATAGAGTGTGAAAACTGAGTTTCCTTGAGAGCTGCTTGGAAGCCTGATGGTGTGTGAAGTTAGTGAGCCAAATGGAGTTGTTCTCCCACAAGAACCACTTGGCTGATCCTTCTTCAATATGCCCTTCACCAACATGCAGTGTTTCCTTGATTGAATTAGCTCTCACACCAGTATTTGCGTCTAGAGCCTTTGCATTGAGGGCTATCTGAAAAAGGCTGTGGCGCTGAAGTTGCTTGTGAATGTGGAGTTGGTGGCATGTGAAACCCGCATGTGGAGCATTCATTTGTGTGGGATGCTCACCAAGCTTCATTTCAGTCCTAGGCACTCATAGGGGACTAAGCATAGAGTGTGAAAACTGAATTTCCTTGAGATTTGCTTGGAAGCCTGATGGTGTGTGAAGTTAGTGAGCCAAACGGAGTTGTTCTCCCACAAGAACCACTCGGCTGATCCTTCTTCAATATGCCCTTCACCAACATGCAGTGTTTCCTTGATTGAATTAGCTCTCACACCGATATTTGCGTCCAGAGCCTTTGCATTTAGGGCTATCTGAAAACGGCTGTGACGCTGAAGTTGCCTGTGAATGTGGAGTTGGTGGCATGTGAAACACGCATGTGGAGCATTCGTTTGTGTGGGATGCTCGCCCAGCTTCATTTCAGTCCTACTCACTCAAAGGGCACTAAGCATAGAGTGTGAAAACTGAGTTTCCTTGAGAGCTGCTGGGAAGCCTGATGGTGTGTGAGAGTAGTGAGCCAAATGGAGTTGTTCTCCCACAAGAACCACTCGGCTGATCTTCTTCAATATGCCCTTCACCAACATGCAGTGTTTCCTTGATTGAATTAGCTCTCACACCAATATTTGCGTCTAGAGCCTTTGCATTGAGGGCTATCTGAAAACGGCTGTGGCGCTGAAGTTGCCTGTGAATGTGGAGTTGGTGGCATGTGAAACCCGCATGTGGAGCATTCGTTTGTGTGGGATGCTCTACCAGGTTCATTCCTAGATAATGCACTCAAAGGGCACTAAGCATAGAGTGTGAAAACTGAGTTTCCTTGAGAGCTGCTTGGAAGCCTGATGGTGTGTGAAGTTA
>NW_026698112.1:0-73770 GCF_030435755.1 Ochotona princeps
TGAACCTGGTAGAGCATCCCACGCAAACCAATGCTCCACATGCGGGTTTCACATGCCACCAACTCCACATTCACAGACAACTTCAGCGCAAAATCTTTTTCAGATAGCCCTCAATGCAAAGGCTCTAGACGCAAATATTGGTGTTACAGCTAATTCAATCAAGGAAACACTGCATGTTGGTGAAGGGCATATTGAAGAAGAATCAGCCGAGTGGTTCTTGTGGGAGAACAACTCCATTTGGCTCAATAACTTCACACACCATCAGGCTTCCAAGCAGCTCTCAAGGAAACTCAGTTTTCACACTCTATGCTTAAGGCCCTTTGAGTGCCTAGGACTGAAAGGAAGCTTGATGAGCATCCCACACATACCAATGCTCCCCATGCGGGTTTCACATGCCACCAACTCCACATTCACAGACAACTTCAGTACCAAAACTTTTTCAGAGAGTCCTCAATGCAAAGGCTCTAGGCGCAAATATTGGTGTGAGAGCTAATTCAATCAAGGAAACACTGCATGTTGGTGAAGGGCATATTGAAGAAGAATCAGCCGAGTGGTTCTTGTGGGAGAACAACTCCATTTGGGCTCACCTAACTTCACACACCATCATGCTTCCAAGCAGCTCTCAAGGAAACTCAGTTTTCACACTCTATGCTTAATGCCCTTTGAGTGCCTAGGACTGAAAGGAAGCTTGGTGAGCATCCCACGCAAACCAAAATTCCACATGCGGGTTTCACATGCCACCAACTCCACATTCACAGACAATTTCAGTGCCAAAGCCATTTCAGAGAGTCCTCAATGCAAAGGCTCTAGACGCAAATATTGGTGTGAGAGCTAATTCAATCAAGGAAACACTGCATGTTGGTGAAGGGCATATTGAAGAAGAATCAGCCGAGTGGTTCTTGTGGGAGAACAACTCCATTTGGCTCACTAACTTCACACACCATCAGGCTTCCAAGCAGCTCTCAAGGAAACTCAGTTTTCACACTCTATGCTTAATGCCCTTTGAGTGCCTAGGATTGAAAGGAAGCTTGGTATGAGCATCCCATACAAACCAATGCTCCACATGCGGGTTTCACATCCCACCAACTCCACATTCACAGACAACTTCAGCGCTAAAAACGTTTTCAGAGAGTCCTCAATGCAAAGGCTCTAGACGCAAATATTGGTGAGAGAGCTAATTCAATCAAGGAAACACTGCATGTTGGTGAAGGGCATATTGAAGAAGAATCAGCCGAGTGGTTCTTGTGGGAGAACAACTCCATTTGGCTCACTAACTTCACACACCATCAGGCTTCCAAGCAGCTCTCAAGGAAACTCAGTTTTCACACTCTATGCTTAATGCCCTTTGAGTGCATTATCTCAGAATAAACCTGGTAGAACATCCCACACGTACCAATGCTCCACATGCGGGTTTCACATGCCACCAACTCCACATTCACAGACAACTTCAGCGCAAAGTCGTTTTCAGAGAGTCCTCAATGCAAAGGCTCTAGGCGCAAATATTGGTGTGAGAGCTAATTCAATCAAGGAAACACTGCATGTTGGTGAAGGGCATATTGAAGAAGAATCAGCCGAGTGGTTCTTGTGGGAGAACAACTCCATTTGGCTCACTAACTTCACACACCATCAGGCTTCCAAGCAGATCTCAAGGAAACTCAGTTTTCACACTCTATGCTTAATGCCCTTTGAATGCATTATATAGGAATGAACCTGGTAGAGCATCCCACACAAACCAATGCTCCACATGCGGGTTTCACATGCCACCAACTCCACATTCACAGACAACTTCAGCGCCAAAGCCATTTTCAGAGAGTCCTCAATGCAAAGGCTCTAGACGCAAATATTGGTGTGAGAGCTAATTCAATCAAGGAAACACTGCATGTTGGTGAAGGGCATATTGAAGAAGAATCAGCCGAGTGGTTCGTGTGGGAGAACAACTCCATTTGGCTCACTAACTTCACACACCATCCGGCTTCCAAGCAGCTCTCAAGGAAACTCACTTTTCACACTCTATGCTTAATGCCCTTTGAGTGCATTATCTAGGAATGAACCTGGTAGAGCATCACACACAAACCAATGCTCCACATGCGGTTTTCACATGCCACCAACTCCACATTCACAGACAACTTCAGCGCCAAAAACGTTTTCAGAGAGTCCTCAATGTAAAGGCTCTAGGCGCAAATATCGGTGTGAGAGATAATTTACTCAAGGAAACACTGCATGTTGGTGAAGGGCATATTGAAGAAGAATCAGCCGAGTGGTTCTTGTGGGAGAACAACTCCATTTGGCTCACTAACTTCACACACCATCAGGCTTCCAAGCAGCTCTCAAGGAAACTCAGTTTTCTCACTCTATGCTTAATGCCCTTTGAGTGCATTATATCGGAATGAACCTGGTAGAGCATCCCACACGTACCAATGCTCCACATGCGGGTTTCACATGCAACCAACTCCACATTCACAGACAACTTCAGCGCCAAAGTCATTTTCAGAGAGTCCTCAATGCAAAGGCTATAGACGCAAATATTGGTGTGAGAGCTAATTCAATCAAGGAAACACTGCATGTTGGTGAAGGGCATATTGAAGAAGAATCAGCCGAGTGGTTCTTGTGGGAGAACAACTCCATTTGGCTCACTAACTTCACACACCATCAGGCTTCCAAGCAGCTCTCAAGGAAACTCAGTTTTCACACTCTATGCTTAATGCACTTTGAGTGCCTAGGATTGAAAGGAAGCTTGGTGAGCATCCCATACAAACCAATGCTCCACATGCGGGTTTCACATCCCACCAATTCCACATTCACAGACAACTTCAGCGCTAAAAACGTTTTCAGAGAGTCCTCAATGCAAAGGCTCTAGACGCAAATATTGGTGAGAGAGCTAATTCAATCAAGGAAACACTGCATGTTGGTGAAGGGCATATTGAAGAAGAATCAGCCGAGTGGTTCTTGTGGGAGAACAACTCCATTTGGCTCACTAACTTCACACACCATCAGGCTTCCAAGCAGCTCTCAAGGAAACTCAGTTTTCACACTCCATGCTTAATGCCCTTTGAGTGCATTATCTCAGAATAAACCTGGTAGAGCATCCCACACAAACCAATGCTCCACATGCGGGTTTCACATGCCACCAACTCCACATTCACAGACAACTTCAGCGCCAAAGTCATTTTCAGATAGCCCTCAATGCAAAGGCTCTAGGCGCAAATATTGATGTGAGAGCTAATTCAATCAAGGAAACACTGCATGTTGGTGAAGGGCATATTGAAGAAGAATCAGCCGAGTGGTTCTTGTGGGAGAACAACTCCATTTGGCTCACTAACTTCACACACCATCCGGCTTCCAAGCAGCTCTCAAGGAAACTCAGTTTTCACACTCTATGCTTAATGCCCATTGAGTGCCTAGGACTGAAAGGAAGCTTGGTGAGCATCCCACGCAAACCAAAATTCCACATGCGGGTTTCACATGCCACCAACTCCACATTCACAGACAATTTCAGTGCCAAAGCCATTTCAGAGACTCCTCAATGCAAAGGCTCTAGACGCAAATATTGGTGTGAGAGCTAATTCAATCAAGGAAACACTGCATGTTGGTGAAGGGCATATTGAAGAAGAATCAGCCGAGTGGTTCTTGTGGGAGAACAACTCCATTTGGCTCACTAACTTCACACACCATCAGGCTTCCAAGCAGCTCTCAAGGAAACTCAGTTTTCACACTCTATGCTTAATCCCTTTGAGTGCCTAGGATTGAAAGGAAGCTTGGTGAGCATCCCATACAAACCAATGCTCCACATGCGGGTTTCACATCCCACCAACTCCACATTCACAGACAACTTCAGCGCCAAAAACGTTTTCAGAGAGTCCTCAATGCAAAGGCTCTAGACGCAAATATTGGTGAGAGAGCTAATTCAATCAAGGAAACACTGCATATTGGTGAAGGGCATATTGAAGAAGAATCAGCCGAGTGGTTCTTGTGGGAGAACAACTCCATTTGGCTCACTAACTTCACACACCATCAGGCTTCCAAGCAGCTCTCAAGGAAACTCAGTTTTCACACTCTATGCTTAATGCCCTTTGAGTGCCTAGGACTGAAAGGAAGCTTGATGAGCATCCCACACAAAACAATGCTCCACATGCGGGTTTCACATGCCACCAACTCCACTTTCACAGACAACTTCAGCGCCAAACCCGTTTTCAGAGAGTCCTCAATGCAAAGGCTCTAGACGCAAATATTGGTGAGAGAGCTAATTCAATCAAGGAAACACTGCATGTTGGTGAAGGGCATATTTAAGAAGAAGCAGCCGAGTGGTTCTTGTGGGAGAACAACTCCATTTGGCTCACTAACTTCACACACCATCAGGCTTCCAAGCAGCTCTCAAGGAAACTCAGTTTTCACACTCTATGCTTAAAGCCCTTTGAGTGCATTATCTAGGAATGAACCTGGTAGAGCATCCCACACAAACCAATGCTCCACATGCGGGTTTCACATGCCACCAACTCCACATTCACAGACAACTTCAGCGCCAAAGTCGTTTTCAGATAGCCCTCAATGCAAAGGCTCTAGGCGCAAATATTGGTGCGAGAGCTAATTCAATCAAGGAAACACTGCATGTTGGTGAAGGGCATATTGAAGAAGAATCAGCCGAGTGGTTCTTGTGGGATAACAACTCCATTTGGCTCACTAACTTCACACACCATCAGGCTTCCAAGCAGCTCTCAAGGAAACTCAGTTTTCACACTCTATGCTTAATGCCCTTTGAATGCATTATATAGGAATGAACCTTGTAGAGCATCCCACACAAACCAAGGCTCCACATGCGGGTTTCACATGCCACCAACTCCACATTCACAGACAACTTCAGCGCCAAAGTCATTTTCAAATAGCCCTCAATGCAAAGGCTCTAGACGCAAATATTTGTGTGAGAGCTAATTCAATCAAGGAAACACTGCATGTTGGTGAAGGGCATATTGAAGAAGAATCAGCCGAGTGGTTTGTGTGGGAGAACAACACCATTTGGCTCACTAACTTCACACACCATCAGGCTTCCAAGCAGCTCTCAAGGAAACTCAGTTTTCACACTCTATGCTTAATGCCCTTTGAGTGCATTATCTCGGAATGAACCTGGTAGAGCATCCCACACAAACCAATGCTCCACATGCGGGTTTCACATGCCACCAACTCCACATTCACAGACAACTTCAGCGCCAAAGTCATTTTCAGATAGCCCTCAATGCAAAGGCTCTAGACGCAAATATTGGTGTGAGAGCTAATTCAATCAAGGAAACACTGCATGTTGGTGAAGGGCATATTGAAGAAGAATCAGGGGAGTGGTTCTTGTGGGAGAACAACTCCTTTTGTCTCACTAACTTCACACACCATCAGGCTTCCAAGCAGCTCTCAAGGAAACTCAGTTTTCACACTCTATGCTTAATGCCCTTTGAGTGCATTATCTCGGAATGAACCTGGCAGAGCATCCCACACAAACCAATGCTCCACATGCGGGTTTCACATGCCACCAACTCCACTTTCACAGACAACTTCATCGCCAAAGTCATTTTCAGATAGCCCTCAATGCAAAGGCTCTAGGCACAAATATTGGTGTGAGAGCTAATTCAATCAAGGAAACACTGCATGTTGGTGAAAGGCATATTGAAGAAGAATCAGCCGAGTGGTTCTTGTGGGAGAACAACTCCATTTGGCTCACTAACTTCACACACCATCAGGCTTCCAAGCAGCTCTCAAGAAAACTCAGTTTTCACACTCTATGCTTAATGCCCTTTGAGTGCCTAGGACTGAAAGGAAGCTTGGTGAGCATCCCACACAAACCAATGCTCCACATGCGGGATTCACATGCCACCAACTCCACATTCACAGAAAACTTCAGCGCCAAACCCGTTGTTGATAGCCCTAACTGCAAAGGCTCTAGACGCAAATATTGGTGTGAGAGCTAATTCAATCAAGGAAACACTGCATGTTGGTGAAGGGTATACTGAAGAAGAATCAGCCGAGTGGTTCTTGTGGGAGAACAACTCCATTTGGCTCACTAACTTCACACACCATCAGGCTTCCAAGCAGCTCTCAAGGAAACTCAGTTTTCACACTCTATGCTTAATGCCCTTTGAGTGCATTATATAGGAATGAACCTGGTAGAGCATCCCACGCAAACCAATGCTCCACATGCGGGTTTCACATGCCACCAACTCCACATTCACAGACAACTTCAACGCCAAACCCGTTTTCAGATAGCCCTCAATGCAAAGGCTCTAGACGCAAATATTGTTGTGAGAGCTAATTCAATCAAGGAAACACTGCATGTTGGTGAAGGGCATATTGAAGAAGAATCAGCCGAGTGGTTCTTGTGGGATAACAACTCCATTTGGCTCACTAACTTCACACACCATCAGGCTTCCAAGCAGCTCTCAAGGAAACTCAGTTTTCACACTCTATGCTTAATGCCCTTTGAGTGCATTATATCGGAATGAACCTGGTAGAGCATCCCACGCAAACCAATGCTCCACATGCGGGTTTCACATGCCACCAACTCCACATTCACAGACAACTTCAGCGCCAAAGCCGTTTTCAGATAGCCCTCAATGCAAAGGCTCTAGACACAAATATTGGTGTGAGAGCTAATTCAATCAAGGAAACACTGCATGTTGGTGAAGGGCATATTGAAGAAGAATCAGCCGAGTGGTTCTTGTGGGAGAACAACTCCATTTGGCTCACTAACTTCACACACTATCAGGCTTCCTAGCAGCTCTCAAGGAAACTCAGTTTTCACACTCTATGCTTAATGCACTTTGAGTCCATTATCTAGGAATGAACCTGGTAGAGCATCCCACACAAACCAATGCTCCACATGCGGGTTTCACATGCCACCAACTCCACTTTCACAGACAACTTCAGCGCCAAAGTCATTTTCAGATAGACCTCAATGCAAAGGCTCTAGACGCAAATATTGGTGTGAGAGCTAATTCAATCAAGGAAACACTGCATGTTGGTGAAGGGCATATTGAAGAAGAATCAGCCGAGTGGTTCTTGTGGGAGAACAACTCCATTTGGCTCACTAACTTCACACACCATCAGGCTTCCAAGCAGCTCTCAAGGAAACTCAGTTTTCACACTCTATGCTTAATGCCCTTTGAGTGCCTAGGACTGAAAGGAACCTTGGTGAGCATCCCACGCAAACCAATGCTCCACATGCGGGTTTCACATGCCACCAACTCCACATTCACAAACAACTTCAGCGCCAAAGCCGTTTTCAGAGAGTCCTCAATGCAAAGGCTCTAGGCGCAAATATTGGTGTGAGAGCTAATTCAATCAAGGAAACACTGCATGTTGGTGAAGGGCATATTGAAGAAGAATCAGGGGAGTGGTTCATGTGGGAGAACAACTCCATTTGGCTCACTAACTTCACACACCATCAGGCTTCCAAGCAGCTCTCAAGGAAACTCAGTTTTCACACTCTATGCTTAATGCCCTTTGAGTCCATTATCTAGGAATGAACCTTCATGAGCGTCCCACACAAACCAATGCTCCACATGCGGGTTTCACATGCCACCAACTCCACATTCACAGACAACTTCAGAGCCAAACCCTTTTTCAGATAGCCCTCAATGCAAAGGCTCTAGACGCAAATATTGGTGTGAGAGCTAATTCAATCAAAGAAACACTGCATGTTGGTAAAGGGCATATTGAAGAAGAATCAGCCGAGTGGTTCTTGTGGGAGAACAACTCCATTTGGCTCACTAACTTCACACACCATCAGGCTTCCAAGCAGCTCTCAAGGAAACTCAGTTTTCACACTCTATGTTTAATTCCTTTTGAGTCAATTATCTAGGAATGACCCTGGAAGAGCATCCCACGCAAACCAATGCTCCACATGCGGGTTTCACATGCCACCAACTCCACATTCACAGACAACTTCAGCGCCAAACCCGTTTTCAGATAGGCCTCAATGCAAAGGCTCTAGACACAAATATTTGTGTGAGAGCTAATTCAATCAAGGAAACACTGCATGTTGGTGAAGGGCATATTGAAGAAGAATCAGCCGAGTAGTTCTTGTGGGAGAACATCTCCATTTGGCTCACTAACTTCACACACCATCAGGCTTCAAAGCAGCTCTCAAGGAAACTCAGTTTTCACACTCTATGCTTAATGCCCTTTGAGTGCATTATCTCGGAATAAACCTGGTAGAGCATCCCACACAAACCAATGCTCCACATGCAGGTTTCACATGCCACCAACTCCACTTTCACAGACAACTTCAGCGCCAAAGTCATTTTCAGATAGCCCTCAATGCAAAGGCTCTAGACACAAATATTGGTGTGAGAGCTAATTCAATCAAGGAAACACTGCATGTTGGTGAGGGGCATATTGAAGAAGAATCAGCTGAGTGGTTCTTGTGGGAGAACAACTCCATTTGGCTCACTAACTTCACACACCATCAGGCTTCCAAGCAGCTCTCAAGGAAACTCAGTTTTCGCACTCTATGCTTAATGCCCTTTGAGTGCCTAGGACGGAAAGGAAGCTTGATGAGCATCCCACACAAACCAATGCTCCACATTCGGGTTTCACATGCAACCAACTCCACTTTCACAGACAACTTCAGCGCCAAAGTCATTTTCAGATAACCCTCAATGCAAAGGCTCTAGACACAAATATTGGTGTGAGAGCTAATTCAATCAAGGAAACACTGCATGTTGGTGAAGGGCATATTGAAGAAGAATCAGCTGAGTGGTTCTTGTGGGAGAACAACTCCATTTGGCTCACTAACTTCACACACCATCAGGCTTCCAAGCAGCTCTCAAGGAAACTCAGTTTTCACACTCTATGCTTAATGCCCTTTGAGTGCATTATCTCGGAATGAACCTGGCAGAGCATCCCACACAAACCAATGCTCCACATGCGGGTTTCACATGCCACCAACTCCACTTTCACAGACAACTTCAGCGCCAAACCCGTTTTCAGAGAGCCCTCAATGCAAAGCCTCTAGACCCAAATATTGGTGTGAGAGCTAATTCAATCAAGGAAACACTGCATGTTGGTGAAGGGCATATTGAAGAAGAATCAGCCGAGTGGTTCTTGTGGGAGAACAACTCCATTTGGCTCACTAACGTCACACACCATCAGGCTTCCAGGCAGCTCTCAAGGAAACTCAGTTTTCACACTCTATTCTTAATGCCCTTTGAGTGCCTAGGACTGCAAGGAACCTTGATGAGCATCCCACACAAACCAATGCTCCACATGCGGGTTTCACATGACACCAACTCCACATTCACAGACAACTTGAGCGCCAAACCCGTTTTCAGATAGCCCTCAATGCAAAGGCTCTAGACGCAAATATTGGTGAGAGAGCTAATTCAATCAAGGAAACACTGCATGTTGGTGAAGGGCATATTGAAGAAGAATCAGCCGAGTGGTTCTTGTGGGAGAACAACTCCATTTGGCTCACTAACTTCACACACCATCAGGCTTCCAAGCAGCTCTCAAGGAAACTCAGTTTTCACACTCTATGCTTAATGCCCTTTGAGTGCATTATCTAGGAATGAACCTGGTAGAGCATCCCACACAAACCAATGCTCCACATGTGGATTTCACATGCCACCAACTCCACATTCACAGACAACTTCAGCGCCAAAGCCGTTTTCAGAGAGTCCTCAATGCAAAGGCTCTTTTCGCAAATATTGGTGTGAGAGCTAATTCAATCAAGGAAACACTGCATGTTGGTGAAGGGCATATTGAAGAAGAATCAGCCGAGTGGTTCTTGTGGGAGAACAACTCCATTTGGCTCACTAACTTCACACACCATCAGGCTTCCAAGCAGCTCTCAAGGAAACTCAGTTTTCACACTCTATGCTTAATGCCCTTTGAGTGCCTAGGAGTGAAAGGAAGCTTGGTGAGCATCCCACACAAACCAATGCTCCACATGCGGGTTTCACATGCCACCAACTCCACTTTCACAGACAACTTCAGCGAAAAGTCGTTTTCAGATAGCCCTCAATGCAAAGGCTCTAGACGCAAATATTGGTGTGAGAGCTAATTCAATCAAGGAAACACTGCATGTTGGTGAAGGGCATATTGAAGAAGAATCAGCCGAGTGGTTCTTGTGGGAGAACAACTCCATTTGGCTCACTAACTTCACACACCATCCGGCTTCCAAGCAGCTCTCAAGGAAACTCAGTTTTCACACTCTATGCTTAATGCCCTTTGAGTGCCTAGGACTGAAAGGAAGCTTGGTGAGCATCCCACACAAACCAATGCTCCACATGCGGGTTTCACATGCCACCAACTCCACATTCACAGACAACTTCAGCGCCAAAGTCATTTTCAGAGAGTCCTCAATGCAAAGGCCCTAGACGCAAATATTGGTGTGAGAGCTAATTCAATCAAGGAAACACTGCATGTTGGTGAAGGGCATATTGAAGAAGAATCAGCCGAGTGGTTCTTGTGGGAGAACAACTCCATTTGGCTCACTAACTTCACACACCATCAGGCTTCCAAGCAGCTCTCAAGGAAACTCAGTTTTCACACTCTATGCTTAATGCCCTTTGAGTCCATTATCTAGGAATGAACCTGGTAGAGCATCCCACACAAACCAATGCTCCACATGCGGGTTTCACATGCAACCAACTCCACATTCACGGACAACTTCAGCGACAAAGTAATTTTCAGATAGCCTTCAATGCAAAGGCTATAGACGCAAATATTGGTGTGAGAGCTAATTCAATCAAGGAAACACTGCATGTTGGTGAAGGGCATATTGAAGAAGAATCAGCCGAGTGGTTCTTGTGGGAGAACAACTCCATTTGGCTCACTAACTTCACACACCATCCGGCTTCCAAGCAGCTCTCAAGGAAACTCAGTTTTCACACTCTATGCTTAATGCCCTTTGAGTGCCTAGGACTGAAAAGAAGCTTGGTGAGCATCCCACACAAACCAATGCTCCACATGCGGGTTTCACTTGCCACCAACTCCACATTCACAGACAACTTCAGCGCCAAAGTCATTTTCAGAGAGTCCTCAATGCAAAGGCCCTAGACGCAAATATTGGTGTGAGAGCTAATTCAATCAAGGAAACACTGCATGTTGGTGAAGGGCATATTGAAGAAGAATCAGCCGAGTGGTTCTTGTGGGAGAACAACTCCATTTGGCTCACTAACGTCACACACCATCAGGCTTCCAAGCAGCTCTCAAGGAAACTCAGTTTTCACACTCTATCCTTAATGCCCTTTGAGTGCCTAGGACTGCAAGGAACCTTGATGAGCATCCCACACAAACCAATGCTCCACATGCGGGTTTCACATGCCACCAACTCCACATTCACAGACAACTTCAGCGCCAAACCCGTTTTCAGATAGCCCTCAATGCAAAGGCTCTAGACGCAAATATTGGTGAGAGAGCTAATTCAATCAAGGAAACACTGCATGTTGGTGAAGGGCATATTGAAGAAGAAGCAGCCGAGTGGTTCTTGTGGGAGAACAACACCATTTGGCTCACTAACTTCACACACCATCAGGCTTCCAAGCAGCTCTCAAGGAAACTCAGTTTTCACACTCTATGCTTAATGCCCTTTGAGTGCATTATCTAGGAATGAACCTGGTAGAGCATCCCACACAAACCAATGCTCCACATGTGGGTTTCACATGCCACCAACTCCACATTCACAGACAACTTCAGCGCCAAACCCGTTTTCAGATAGCCCTCAATGCAAAGGCTCTAGACGCAAATATTGGTGAGAGAGCTAATTCAATCAAGGAAACACTGCATGTTGGTGAAGGGCATATTGAAGAAGAAGCAGCCGAGTGGTTCTTGTGGGAGAACAACTCCATTTGGCTCACTAACTTCACACACCATCAGGCTTCCAAGCAGCTCTCAAGGAAACTCAGTTTTCACACTCTATGCTTAATGCCCTTTGAGTGCATTATCTCGGAATGAACCTGGTAGAGCATCCCACACAAACCAATGCTCCACATGCGGGTTTCACATGCCACCAACTCCACATTCACAGACAACTTCAGCGCCAAAGTCATTTTCAGATAGCCCTCAATGCAAAGGCTCTAGGCACAAATATTGGTGTGAGAGCTAATTCAATCAAGGAAACACTGCATGTTGGTGAAGGGCATATTGAAGAAGAATCAGCCGAGTGGTTCTTGTGGGAGAACAACTCCATTTGGCTCACTAACTTCACACACCATCAGGCTTCCAAGCAGCTCTCAAGGAAACTCAGTTTTCACACTCTATGCTTAATGCCCTTTGAGTGCCTAGGACTGAAAGGAAGCTTGGTGAGCATCCCACACAAACCAATGCTCCACATGCGGGATTCACATGCCACCAACTCCACATTCACAGACAACTTCAGCGCCAAAGCCGTTGTTGATAGCCCTCAATGCAAAGGCTCTAGACGCAAATATTGGTGTGAGAGCTAATTCAATCAAGGAAACACTGCATGTTGGTGAAGGACATACTGAAGAAGAATCAGCCGAATGGTTCTTGTGGGAGAACAACTCCATTTGGCTCACTAACTTCACACACCATCAGGCTTCCAAGCAGCTCTCAAGGAAACTCAGTTTTCACATCTATGCTTAATGCCCTTTGAGTGCATTATATAGGAATGAACCTGGTAGAGCATCCCACGCAAACCAATGCTCCACATGCGGGTTTCACATGCCACCAACTCCACATTCACAGACAACTTCAGCGCCAAAGCCGTTTTCAGATAGCCCTCAATGCAAAGGCTCTAGACGCAAATATTGGTGTGAGAGCTAATTCAATCAAGGAAACACTGCATGTTGGTGAAGGGCATACTGAAGAAGAATCAGCCGAGTGGTTCTTGTGGGAGAACAACTCCATTTGGCTCACTAACTTCACACACCATCAGGCTTCCAAGCAGCTCTCAAGGAAACTCAGTTTTCACACTCTATGCTTAATGCCCTTTGAGTGCCTAGGACTGAAAGGAAGCTTGACGAGCATCCCACACAAACCAATGCTCCACATGCGGGTTTCACATGCCACCAACTCCACTTTCACAGACAACTTCAGTGCCAAAAACTTTTTCAGATAGGCCTCAATGCAAATGCTATAGACGCAAATATTGATGTGAGAGCTAATTCAATCAAGGAAACACTGCATGTTGGTGAAGGGCATATTGAAGAAGAATCAGCCGAGTGGTTCTTGTGGGAGAACAACTCCATTTGGCTCACTAACTTCACACACCATCAGGCTTCCAAGCAGCTCTCAAGGAAACTCAGTTTTCACACTCTATGCTTAATGCCCTTTGAGTGCCTAGGACTGAAAGGAAGCTTGATGAGCATCCCACACAAACCAATGCTCCACATGCGGGTTTCACATGCCACCAACTCCACTTTCACAGACAACTTCAGTGCCAAAAACTTTTTCAGATAGGCCTCAATGCAAATGCTATAGACGCAAATATTGATGTGAGAGCTAATTCAATCAAGGAAACACTGCATGTTGGTGAAGGGCATATTGAAGAAGAATCAGCCGAGTGGTTCTTGTGGGAGAACAACTCCATTTGGCTCACTAACTTCACACACCATCAGGCTTCCAAGCAGCTCTCAAGGAAACTCAGTTTTCACACTCTATGCTTAATGCACTTTGAGTCCATTATCTAGGAATGAACCTGGTAGAGCATCCCACACAAACCAATGCTCCACATGCGGGTTTCACATGCCACCAACTCCACTTTCACAGACAAATCAGCGCCAAAGTCATTTTCAGATAGCCCTCAATGAAAAGGCTCTAGGCACAAATATTCGTGTGAGAGCTAATTCAATCAAGGAAACACTGCATGTTGGTGAAGGGCATATTGAAGAAGAATCAGCCGAGTGGTTCTTGTGGGAGAACAACTCCATTTGGCTCACTAACTTCACACACCATCAGGCTTCCAAGCAGCTCTCAAGGAAACTCAGTTTTCACACTCTATGCTTAATGCCCTTTGAGTGCCTAGGACTGAAAGGAAGCTTGGTGAGCATCCCACGCAAACCAATGCTCCACATGCGGGATTCACATGCCACCAACTCCACATTCACAGACAACTTCAGCGCCAAACCCGTTGTTGATAGCCCTCAATGCAAAGGCTCTAGACGCAAATATTGGTGTGAGAGCTAATTCAATCAAGGAAACACTGCATGTTGGTGAAGGGCATACTGAAGAAGAATCAGCCAAGTGGTTCTTGTGGGAGAACAACTCCATTTGGCTCACTAACTTCACACACCATCAGGCTTCCAAGCAGCTCTCAAGGAAACTCAGTTTTCACACTCTATGCTTAATGCCCTTTGAGTGCATTATATAGGAATGAACCTGGTAGAGCATCCCACGCAAACCAATGCTCCACATGCGGGTTTCACATGCCACCAACTCCACATTCACAGACAACTTCAGCGCAAAATCTTTTTCAGATAGCCCTCAATGCAAAGGCTCTAGACGCAAATATTGGTGTTACAGCTAATTCAATCAAGGAAACACTGCATGTTGGTGAAGGGCATATTGAAGAAGAATCAGCCGAGTGGTTCTTGTGGGAGAACAACTCCATTTGGCTCACTAACTTCACACACCATCAGGCTTCCAAGCAGCTCTCAAGGAAACTCAGTTTTCACACTCTATGCTTAATGCCCTTTGAGTGCCTAGGACTGAAAGGAAGCTTGATGAGCATCCCACACAAACCAATGCTCCACATGCGGGATTCACATGCCACCACCTCCACATTCACAGACAACTTCAGCGCCAAAGCCGTTGTTGATAGCCCTCAATGCAAAGGCTCTAGACGCAAATATTGGTGTGAGAGCTAATTCAATCAAGGAAACACTGCATGTTGGTGAAGGGCATACTGAAGAAGAATCAGCCGAATGGTTCTTGTGGGAGAACAACTCCATTTGGCTCACTAACTTCACACACCATCAGGCTTCCAAGCAGCTCTCAAGGAAACTCAGTTTTCACACTCTATGCTTAATGCCCTTTGAGTGCATTATATAGGAATGAACCTGGTAGAGCATCCCACACAAACCAATGCTCCACATGCGGGTTTCACATGCCACCAACTCCACATTCACAGACAACTTCAGCGCCAAACCCGTTTTCAGATAGCCCTCAATGCAAAGGCTCTAGACGCAAATATTGGTGTGAGAGCTAATTCAATCAAGGAAACACTGCATGTTGGTGAAGGGCATATTGAAGAAGAATCAGCCGAGTGGTTCTTGTGGGAGAACAACTCCATTTGGCTCACTAACTTCACACACCATCAGGCTTCCAAGCAGCTCTCAAGGAAACTCAGTTTTCACACTCTATGCTTAATGCCCTTTGAGTGCCTAGGACTGAAAGGAAGCTTGATGAGCATCCCACACAAAACAATGCTCCACATGCAGTTTTCACATGCCACCAACTCCACTTTCACAGACAACTTCAGTGCCAAAAACGTTTTCAGATAGGCCTCAATGCAAATGCTATAGACGCAAATATTGATGTGAGAGCTAATTCAATCAAGGAAACACTGCATGTTGGTGAAGGGCATATTGAAGAAGAATCAGCCGAGTGGTTCTTGTGGGAGAACAACTCCATTTGGCTCACTAAATTCACACACCATCAGGCTTCCAAGCAGCTCTCAAGGAAACTCAGTTTTCACACTCTATGCTTAATGCACTTTGAGTCCATTATCTAGGAATGAACCTGGTAGAGCATCCCACACAAACCAATGCTCCACATGCGGGTTTCACATGCCACCAACTCCAGTTTCACAGACAAATCAGCGCCAAAGTCATTTTCACATAGCCCTCAATGAAAAGGCTCTAGGCACAAATATTGGTGTGAGAGCTAATTCAATCAAGGAAACACTGCATGTTGGTGAAGGGCATATTGAAGAAGAATCAGCCGAGTGGTTCTTGTGGGAGAACAACTCCATTTGGCTCACTAACTTCACACACCATCAGGCTTCCAAGCAGCTCTCAAGGAAACTCAGTTTTCACACTCTATGCTTAATGCCCTTTGAGTGCCTAGGACTGAAAGGAAGCTTGGTGAGCATCCCACACAAACCAATGCTCCACATGCGGGATTCACATGCCACCAACTCCACATTCACAGACAACTTCAGCGCCAAAGCCGTTTTTGATAGCCCTCAATGCAAAGGCTCTAGACGCAAATATTGGTGTGAGAGCTAATTCAATCAAGGAAATACTGCATGTTGGTGAAGGGCATACTGAAGAAGAATCAGCTGAGTGGTTCTTGTGGGAGAACAACTCCATTTGGCTCACTAACTTCACACACAATCTGGCTTCCAAGCAGCTCTCAAGGAAACTCACTTTTCACACTCTATGCTTAATGCCCTTTGAGAGCATTATCTAGGAATGAACCTGGTAGAGCATCCCGCACAAACCAATGCTCCACATGCGGGTTTCACATGCCATCAACTCCACATTCACAGACAACTTCAGCACCAAAAACGTTTTCAGAGAGTCCTCAATGCAAAGGCTCTAGGCGCAAATATCGGTGTAAGAGCTAATTCAATCAAGGAAACACTGCATTTTGGTGAAGGGCATATTGAAGAAGAATCAGCCGAGTGGTTCTTGTGGGAGAACAACTCCATTTGGCTCACTAACTTCACACACCATCAGGCTTCCAAGCAGCTCTCAAGGAAACTCAGTTTTCACACTCTATGCTTAATGCCCTTTGAGTGCCTAGGACTGAAAGGAAGCTTGGTGAGCAGCCCACACAAACCAATGCTCCACATGCGGGATTCACATGCCACCAACTCCACTTTCACACACAACTTCAGCGCTAAAGCCATCTTCAGAGAGTCCTCAATGCAAAGGCTCTAGGCGCAAATATTGGTGTGACAGCTAATTCAATCAAGGAAACACTGCATGTTGGTGAAGGGCATATTGAAAAAGAATCAGCCGAGTGGTTCTTGTGGGAGAACAACTCCATTTGGCTCACTAACTTCACACACCATCAGGCTTCCAAGCAGCTCTCAAGGAAACTCAGTTTTCACACTCTATGCTTAATGCCCTTTGAGTGCATTATCTAGGAATGAACCTTCATGAGCGTCCCACACAAACCAATGCTCCACATGCGGGTTTCACATGCCAGCAACTCCACATTCACAGACAACTTCAGCGCCAAAGTCGTTTTCAGATAGTCCTCAATGCAAAGGCCATAGACGCAAATATTGGTGTGACAGCTAATTCAATCAAGGAAACACTGCATGTTGGTGAAGGGCATATTGAAGAAGAATCAGCCGAGTGGTTCTTGTGGGAGAACAACTCCATTTGGCTCACTAACTTCACACACCATCAGGCTTCCAAGCAGCTCTCAAGGAAACTCAGTTTTCACACTCTATGCTTAATGCCCTTTGAGTGCATTATCTAGGAATGAACCTGGTAGAGCATCCCACACAAACCAATGCTCCACATACGGGTTTCACATGTCACCAACTCCACATTCACAGACAACTTCAGCGCCAAAGTCATTTTCAGATAGCCCTCAATGCAAAGGCTCTAGACGCAAATATTGGTGTGAGAGCTAATTCAATCAAGGAAACACTGCATGTTGGTGAAGGGCATATTGAAGAAGAATCAGCCGAGTGGTTCTTGTGGGAGAACAACTCCATTTGGCTCGCTAACTTCACACACCATCAAGCTTCCAAGCAGCTCTCAAGGAAACTCAGTTTTCACACTCTATGCTTAATGCCCTTTGAGTGCATTATCTAGGAATGAACCTTCATGAGCGTCCCACACAAACCAATGCTCCACATGCGGGTTTCACATGCCACCAACTCCACATTCACAGACAACTTCAGCGCCAAAGTCGTTTTCAGATAGCCCTCAATGCGAAGGATCTAGACCCAAATATTGGTGTGACAGCTAATTCAATCAAGGAAACACTGCATGTTGGTGGAGGGCATATTGAAGAAGAATCAGCCGAGTGGTTCTTGTGGGAGAACAACTCCATTTGGCTCACTAACTTCACACACCATCAGGCTTCCAAGCAGCTCTCAAGGAAACTCAGTTTTCACACTCTATGCTTAATGCCCTTTGAGTGTATTATCTAGGAATGAACCTTCACGAGCGTCCCACACAAACCAATGCACCACATGTGGGTTTCACATGCCGTCAACTCCACATTCACAGACAACTTCAGCGCCAAAGTTGTTTTCAGATAGCCCTCAATGCGAAGGATCTAGACACAAATATTGGTGTGAGAGCTAATTCAATCAAGGTCACACTGCATGTTGGTGAAGAGCATATTGAAGAAGAATCAGCCGAGTGGTTCTTGTGGGAGAACAACTCAATTTGGCTCACTAACTTCACACACAATCAGGCTTCCAAGCAGCTCTCAAGGAAACTCAGTTTTCACACTCTATGCTTAATGCCCTTTGAGTGCCTAGGACTGAAAGGAAGCTTGGTGAGCATCCCACACAAAACAATGCTCCACATGCGGGTTTCACATGCCACCAACTCCACTTTCACACACAACTTCAGCGCTAAAGCCATCTTCAGAGAGTCCTCAATGCAAAGGCTCTAGGCGCAAATATTGGTGTGAGAGCTAATTCAATCAAGGAAACACTGCATGTTGGTGAAGGGCATATTTAAGAAGAATCAGCCGAGTGGTTCTTGTGGGAGAACAACTCCATTTGGCTCACTAACTTCACACACCATCAGGCTTCCAAGCAGCTCTCAAGGAAACTCAGTTTTCACACTCTATGCTTAATGCCCTTTGAGTCCATTATCTAGGAATGAACCTGGTAGAGCATCCCACACAAACCAATGCTCCACATGCGGGATTCACATGCCACCAACTGCACATTCACAGACAACTTCAGCGCCAAAAACTTTTTCAGAGAGTCCTCAATGCAAAGGCTCTAGACGCAAATATTGGTGTAAGAGCTAATTCAATCAAGGAAACACTGCATGTTGGTGAAGGGCATATTGAAGAACAATCAGGCGAGTGGTTCTTGTGGGAGAACAACTCCATTTGGCTCACTAACTTCACACACCATCAGGCTTACAAGCAGCTCTCAAGGAAACTCAGTTTTCACACTCTAGGCTTAATGCCCTTTCAGTGCAGTATCTAGGAATGAACCTGGTAGAGCATCCCACACAAACCAATGCTCCACATGCGGGTTTCACATGTCACCAACTCCACATTCACAGACAACTTCAGCGCCAAAGTCATTTTCAGATAGCCCTCAATGCAAAGGCTCTAGACGCAAATATTGGTGTGAGAGCTAATTCAATCAAGGAAACACTGCATGTTGGTGAAGGGCATATTGAAGAAGAATCAGCCGAGTGGTTCTTGTGGGAGAACAACTCCATTTGGCTCGCTAACTTCACACACCATCAAGCTTCCAAGCAGCTCTCAAGGAAACTCAGTTTTCACACTCTATGCTTAATGCCCTTTGAGTGCATTATCTAGGAATGAACCTTCATGAGCGTCCCACACAAACCAATGCTCCACATGCGGGTTTCACATGTCACCAACTCCACATTCACAGACAACTTCAGCGCCAAAGTCATTTTCAGATAGCCCTCAATGCGAAGGATCTAGACACAAATATTGGTGTGAGAGCTAATTCAATCAAGGTCACACTGCATGTTGGTGAAGAGCATATTGAAGAAGAATCAGCCGAGTGGTTCTTGTGGGAGAACAACTCAATTTGGCTCACTAACTTCACACACAATCAGGCTTCCAAGCAGCTCTCAAGGAAACTCAGTTTTCACACTCTATGCTTAATGCCCTTTGAGTGCCTAGGACTGAAAGGAATCTTGGTGAGCATCCCACACAAAACAATGCTCCACATGCGGGTTTCACATGCCACCAACTCCACTTTCACACACAACTTCAGCGCTAAAGCCATCTTCAGAGAGTCCTCAATGCAAAGGCTCTAGGCGCAAATATTGGTGTGACAGCTAATTCAATCAAGGAAACACTGCATGTTGGTGAAGGGCATATTGAAGAAGAATCAGCCGAGTGGTTCTTGTGGGAGAACAACTCAATTTGGCTCACTAACTTCACACACCATCAGGCTTCCAAGCAGCTCTCAAGGAAACTCAGTTTTCACACTCTATGCTTAATGCCCTTTGAGTCCATTATCTAGGAATGAACCTGGTAGAGCATCCCACACAAACCAATGCTCCACATGCGGGTTTCACATGCAACCAACTGCACATTCACAGACAACTTCAGCGCCAAAGCCGTTTTCAGAGAGTCCTCAATGCAAAGGCTCTAGACGCAAATATTGGTGTAAGAGCTAATTCAATCAAGGAAACACTGCATGTTGGTGAAGGGCATATTGAAGAAGAATCAGCTGAGTGGTTCTTGTGGGAGAACAACTCCATTTGGCTCACTAACTTCACACACCATCAGGCTTCCAAGCAGCTCTCAAGGAAACTCAGTTTTCACACTCTATGCTTAATGCCCTTTGAGTGCATTATCTAGGAATGAACCTGGTAGAGCATCCCACGCAAACCAATGCTCCACATGCGGGTATCACATGCCACCAGCTCTACATTCACAGACAACTTCAGCGCCAAAGCCATTTTCAGATAGGCCTCAATGCAAAGGCTCTAGACGCAAATATTGGTGTGAGAGCTAATTCAATCAAGGAAACACTGCATGTTGGTGAAGGGCATATTGAAGAAGAATCAGCCGAGTGGTTCTTGTGGGAGAACAACTCCATTTGGCTCACTAACTTCACACACCATCAGGCTTCCAAGCAGCTCTCAAGGAAACTCAGTTTTCACACTCTATGCTTAATGCCCTTTGAGTGCATTATCTAGGAATGAACCTTCATGAGCGTCCCACACAAACCAATGCTCCACATGCGGGTTTCACATGCCACCAACTCCACATTCACAGACAACTTCAGCGCCAAAGTCGTTTTCAGATAGTCCTCAATGCAAAGGCCATAGACGCAAATATTGGTGTGACAGCTAATTCAATCAAGGAAACACTGCATGTTGGTGAAGGGCATATTGAAGAACAATCAGGCGAGTGGTTCTTGTGGGAGAACAACTCCATTTGGCTCACTAACTTCACACACCATCAGGCTTCCAAGCAGCTCTCAAGGAAACTCAGTTTTCACACTCTATGCTTAATGCCCTTTGAGTGCATTATCTAGGAATGAACCTGGTAGAGCATCCCACACAAACCAATGCTCCACATGCGGGTTTCACATGTCACCAACTCCACATTCACAGACAACTTCAGCGCCAAAGTCATTTTCAGATAGCCCTCAATGCAAAGGCTCTAGACGCAAATATTGGTGTGAGAGCTAATTCAATCAAGGAAACACTGCATGTTGGTGAAGGGCATATTGAAGAAGAATCAGCCGAGTGGTTCTTGTGGGAGAACAACTCCATTTGGCTCGCTAACTTCACACACCATCAAGCTTCCAAGCAGCTCTCAAGGAAACTCAGTTTTCACACTCTATGCTTAATGCCCTTTGAGTGCATTATCTAGGAATGAACCTTCATGAGCGTCCCACACAAACCAATGCTCCACATGCGGGTTTCACATGCCACCAACTCCACATTCACAGACAACTTCAGCGCCAAAGTCGTTTTCAGATAGCCCTCAGTGCGAAGGATCCAGACCCAAATATTGGTGTGACAGCTAATTCAATCAAGGAAACACTGCATGTTGGTGGAGGGCATATTGAAGAAGAATCAGCCGAGTGGTTCTTGTGGGAGAACAACTCCATTTGGCTCACTAACTTCACACACCATCAGGCTTCCAAGCAGCTCTCAAGGAAACTCAGTTTTCACACTCTATGCTTAATGCCCTTTGAGTGCATTATCTAGGAATGAACCATCATGAGCGTCCCACACAAACCAATGCTCCACATGCGGGTTTCACATGCCACCAACTCCACATTCACAGACAACTTCAGCGCCAAAAACGTTTTCAGATAGCCCTCAATGAGAAGGCTCTAGACCCAAATATTGGTGTGAGAGCTAATTCAATCAAGGAAACACTGCATGTTGGTGAAGGGCATATTGAAGAAGAATCAGCCGAGTGGTTCTTGTGGGAGAACAACTCCATTTGGCTCACTAACTCCACACACCATCAGGCTTCCAAGCAGCTCTCAAGGAAACTCAGTTTTCACACTCTATGCTTAATGCCCTTTGAGCGCATTATCTAGGAATGAACCTTCATGAGCGTCCAACACAAACCAATGCTCCACATGTGGGTTTCACATGCCACCAACTCCACATTCACAGACAACTTCAGCGCCAAAGCCGTTTTCAGAGAGTCCTCAATGCAAAGGCTCTAGACGCAAATATTGGTGTGAGACCTAATTCAATAAAGGAAACACTGCATGTTGGTGAAGGGCATATTGAAGAACAATCAGGGCAGTGGTTCTTGTGGGAGAACAACTCCATTTGGCTCACTAACTTCACACACCATCAGGCTTCCAAGCAGCTCTCAAGGAAACTCAGTTTTCACACTCTATGCTTAATGCTCTTTGAGTGCATTATATAGGAATGAACCTGGTAGAGCATCCCACGCAAACCAATGCTCCACATGCGGGTTTCACATGCCACCAACTCCACATTCACAGACAACTTCAGCGCCAAACCAGTTTTCAGATAGCCATCAATGCAAAGGCACTAGACGCAAATATTGTGTGAGAGCTAATTCAATCAAGGAAACACTGCATGTTGGTGAAGGTAATATTGAAGAAGAATCAGCCGAGTGGTTCTTGTGGGAGAACAACTCCATTTGGCTCACTAACTTCACACACCATCAGGCTTCCAAGCAGCTCTCAAGGAAACTCAGTTTTCACACTCTATGCTTAATGCCCTTTGAGTGCCTAGGACTGAAAGGAAGCTTGATGAGCATCCCACACAAACCAATGCTCCACATGCGGGATTCACATGCCACCACCTCCACATTCACAGACAACTTCAGCGCCAAAGCCGTTGTTGATAGCCCTCAATGCAAAGGCTCTAGACGCAAATATTGGTGTGAGAGCTAATTCAATCAAGGAAACACTGCATGTTGGTGAAGGGCATACTGAAGAAGAATCAGCCGAATGGTTCTTGTGGGAGAACAACTCCATTTGGCTCACTAACTTCACACACCATCAGGCTTCCAAGCAGCTCTCAAGGAAACTCAGTTTTCACACTCTATGCTCAATGCCCTTTGAGTGCATTATATAGGAATGAACCTGGTAGAGCATCCCACGCAAACCAATGCTCCACATGCGGGTTTCACATGCCACCAACTCCACATTCACAGACAACTTCAGCGCCAAACCCGTTTTCAGATAGCCCTCAATGCAAAGGCTCTAGACGCAAATATTGGTGTGAGAGCTAATTCAATCAAGGAAACACTGCATGTTGGTGAAGGGCATATTGAAGAAGAATCAGCCGAGTGGTTCTTGTGGGAGAACAACTCCATTTGGCTCACTAACTTCACACACCATCAGGCTTCCAAGCAGCTCTCAAGGAAACTCAGTTTTCACACTCTATGCTTAATGCCCTTTGAGTGCCTAGGAGTGAAAGGAAGCTTGGTGAGCATCCCACATAAAACAATGCTCCACATGCGGGTTTCACATGCCACCAACTCCAGATTCACAGACAACTTCAGCGCCAAAGCCGTTTACAGCTAGCCCTCAATGTAAAGGCTGTAGACACAAATATTGGTGAGAGAGCTAATTCAATCAAGGAAATACTGCATGTTGGTGAAGGGCATACTGAAGAAGAATCAGCTGAGTGGTTCTTGTGGGAGAACAACTCCATTTGGCTCACTAACTTCACACACAATCTGGCTTCCAAGCAGCTCTCAAGGAAACTCACTTTTCACACTCTATGCTTAATGCCCTTTGAGAGCATTATCTAGGAATGAACCTGTAAGAGCATCCCGCACAAACCAATGCTCCACATGCGGGTTTCACATGCCATCAACTCCACATTCACACACAACTTCAGCGCCAAAGCCATCTTCAGAGAGTCCTAAATGCAAAGGCTCTAGGCGCAAATATTGGTGTGAGAGCTAATTCAATCAAGGAAACACTGCATGTTGGTGAAGGGCATATTGAAGAAGAATCAGCCAAGTGGTTCTTGTGGGAGAACAACTCCATTTGGCTCACTAACTTCACACACCATCAGGCTTCCAAGCAGCTCTCAAGGAAACTCAGTTTTCACACTCTATGCTTAATGCCCTTTGAGTGCATTATCTAGGAATGAACCTGGTAGAGCATCCCACACAAACCAATGCTCCACATGCGGGTTTCACATGCCACCAACTACACATTCACAGACAACTTCAGCGCCAAAACCGTTTTCAGAGAGTCCTCAATGCAAAGGCTCTAGACGCAAATATTGGTGTGAGAGCTAATTCAATCAAGGAAACACTGCATGTTGGTGAAGGGCATATTGAGGAAGAATCAGGCGAGTGGTTCTTGTGGGAGAACAACTCCATTTTGCTCACTAACTTCACACACCATCAGGCTTCCAAGCAGCTCTCAAGGAAACTCAGTTTTCACACTCTATGCTTAATGCCCTTTGAGTGTATTATCTAGGAATGAACCTTCACGAGCGTCCCACACAAACCAATGCTCCACATGCGGGTTTCACATGCCACCAACTGCACATTCACAGACAACTTCAGCGCCAAAGCCGTTTTCAGAGAGTCCTCAATGCAAAGGCTCTAGACGCAAATATTGGTGTAAGAGCTAATTCAATCAAGGAAACACTGCATGTTGGTGAAGGGCATATTGAAGAAGAATCAGCTGAGTGGTTCTTGTGGGAGAACAACTCCATTTGGCTCACTAACTTCACACACCATCAGGCTTCCAAGCAGCTCTCAAGGAAACTCAGTTTTCACACTCTATGCTTAATGCCCTTTGAGTGCATTATCTAGGAATGAACCTGGTAGAGCATCCCACGGAAACCAATGCTCCACATGCGGGTATCACATGCCACCAGCTCTACATTCACAGACAACTTCAGCGCCAAAGCCATTTTCAGATAGGCCTCAATGCAAAGGCTCTAGACGCAAATATTGGTGTGAGAGCTAATTCAATCAAGGAAACACTGCATGTTGGTGAAGGGCATATTGAAGAAGAATCAGCCGAGTGGTTCTTGTGGGAGAACAACTCCATTTGGCTCACTAACTTCACACACCATCAGGCTTCCAAGCAGCTCTCAAGGAAACTCAGTTTTCACACTCTATGCTTAATGCCCTTTGAGTGCATTATCTAGGAATGAACCTTCATGAGCGTCCCACACAAACCAATGCTCCACATGCGGGTTTCACATGCCACCAACTCCACTTTCACACACAACTTCAGCGCCAAAGCCATCTTCAGAGAGTCCTAAATGCAAAGGCTCTAGGCGCAAATATTGGTGTGAGAGCTAATTCAATCAAGGAAACACTGCATGTTGGTGAAGGGCATATTGAGGAAGAATCAGGCGAGTGGTTCTTGTGGGAGAACAACTCCATTTGGCTCACTAACTTCACACACCATCAGGCTTCCAAGCAGCTCTCAAGGAAACTCAGTTTTCACACTCTATGCTTAATGCCCTTTGAGTGTATTATCTAGGAATGAACCTTCACGAGCGTCCCACACAAACCAATGCACCACATGTGGGTTTCACATGCCGTCAACTCCACATTCACAGACAACTTCAGCGCCAAAGTTGTTTTCAGATAGCCCTCAATGCGAAGGATCTAGACACAAATATTGGTGTGAGAGCTAATTCAATCAAGGTCACACTGCATGTTGGTGAAGAGCATATTGAAGAAGAATCAGCCGAGTGGTTCTTGTGGGAGAACAACTCAATTTGGCTCACTAACTTCACACACAATCAGGCTTCCAAGCAGCTCTCAAGGAAACTCAGTGTTCACACTCTATGCTTAATGCCCTTTGAGTGCCTAGGACTGAAAGGAAGCTTGGTGAGCATCCCACACAAAACAATGCTCCACATGCGGGTTTCACATGCCACCAACTCCACTTTCACACACAACTTCAGCGCTAAAGCCATCTTCAGAGAGTCCTCAATGCAAAGGCTCTAGGCGCAAATATTGGTGTGACAGCTAATTCAATCAAGGAAACACTGCATGTTGGTGAAGGGCATATTGAAGAAGAATCAGCCGAGTGGTTCTTGTGGGAGAACAACTCCATTTGGCTCACTAACTTCACACACCATCAGGCTTCCAAGCAGCTCTCAAGGAAACTCAGTTTTCACACTCTATGCTTAATGCCCTTTGAGTCCATTATCTAGGAATGAACCTGGTAGAGCATCCCACACAAACCAATGCTCCACATGCGGGTTTCACATGCCACCAACTGCACATTCACAGACAACTTCAGCGCCAAAGCCGTTTTCAGAGAGTCCTCAATGCAAAGGCTCTAGACGCAAATATTGGTGTAAGAGCTAATTCAATCAAGGAAACACTGCATGTTGGTGAAGGGCATATTGAAGAAGAATCAGCTGAGTGGTTCTTGTGGGAGAACAACTCCATTTGGCTCACTAACTTCACACACCATCAGGCTTCCAAGCAGCTCTCAAGGAAACTCAGTTTTCACACTCTATGCTTAATGCCCTTTGAGTGCATTATCTAGGAATGAACCTGGTAGAGCATCCCACGGAAACCAATGCTCCACATGCGGGTATCACATGCCACCAGCTCTACATTCACAGACAACTTCAGCGCCAAAGCCATTTTCAGATAGGCCTCAATGCAAAGGCTCTAGACGCAAATATTGGTGTGAGAGCTAATTCAATCAAGGAAACACTGCATGTTGGTGAAGGGCATATTGAAGAAGAATCAGCCGAGTGGTTCTTGTGGGAGAACAACTCCATTTGGCTCACTAACTTCACACACCATCAGGCTTCCAAGCAGCTCTCAAGGAAACTCAGTTTTCACACTCTATGCTTAATGCCCTTTGAGTCCATTATCTAGGAATGAACCTGGTAGAGCATCCCACACAAACCAATGCTCCACATGCGGGTTTCACATGCCACCAACTGCACATTCACAGACAACTTCAGCGCCAAAGCCGTTTTCAGAGAGTCCTCAATGCAAAGGCTCTAGACGCAAATATTGGTGTAAGAGCTAATTCAATCAAGGAAACACTGCATGTTGGTGAAGGGCATATTGAAGAAGAATCAGCTGAGTGGTTCTTGTGGGAGAACAACTCCATTTGGCTCACTAACTTCACACACCATCAGGCTTCCAAGCAGCTCTCAAGGAAACTCAGTTTTCACACTCTATGCTTAATGCCCTTTGAGTGCATTATCTAGGAATGAACCTGGTAGAGCATCCCACGGAAACCAATGCTCCACATGCGGGTATCACATGCCACCAGCTCTACATTCACAGACAACTTCAGCGCCAAAGCCATTTTCAGATAGGCCTCAATGCAAAGGCTCTAGACGCAAATATTGGTGTGAGAGCTAATTCAATCAAGGAAACACTGCATGTTGGTGAAGGGCATATTGAAGAAGAATCAGCCGAGTGGTTCTTGTGGGAGAACAACTCCATTTGGCTCACTAACTTCACACACCATCAGGCTTCCAAGCAGCTCTCAAGGAAACTCAGTTTTCACACTCTATGCTTAATGCCCTTTGAGTGCATTATCTAGGAATGAACCTTCATGAGCGTCCCACACAAACCAATGCTCCACATGCAGGTTTCACATGCCACCAACTCCACATTCACAGACAACTTCAGCGCCAAAGTCGTTTTCAGATAGTCCTCAATGCAAAGGCCATAGACGCAAATATTGGTGTGACAGCTAATTCAATCAAGGAAACACTGCATGTTGGTGAAGGGCATATTGAAGAACAATCAGGCGAGTGGTTCTTGTGGGAGAACAACTCCATTTGGCTCACTAACTTCACACACCATCAGGCTTCCAAGCAGCTCTCAAGGAAACTCAGTTTTCACACTCTATGCTTAATGCCCTTTGAGTGTATTATCTAGGAATGAACCTTCACGAGCGTCCCACACAAACCAATGCACCACATGTGGGTTTCACATGCCGTCAACTCCACATTCACAGACAACTTCAGCGCCAAAGTTGTTTTCAGATAGCCCTCAATGCGAAGGATCTAGACACAAATATTGGTGTGAGAGCTAATTCAATCAAGGTCACACTGCATGTTGGTGAAGAGCATATTGAAGAAGAATCAGCCGAGTGGTTCTTGTGGGAGAACAACTCCATTTGGCTCACTAACTTCACACACAATCAGGCTTCCAAGCAGCTCTCAAGGAAACTCAGTGTTCACACTCTATGCTTAATGCCCTTTGAGTGCCTAGGACTGAAAGGAAGCTTGGTGAGCATCCCACACAAAACAATGCTCCACATGCGGGTTTCACATGCCACCAACTCCACTTTCACACACAACTTCAGCGCTAAAGCCATCTTCAGAGAGTCCTCAATGCAAAGGCTCTAGGCGCAAATATTGGTGTGACAGCTAATTCAATCAAGGAAACACTGCATGTTGGTGAAGGGCATATTGAAGAAGAATCAGCCGAGTGGTTCTTGTGGGAGAACAACTCCATTTGGCTCACTAACTTCACACACCATCAGGCTTCCAAGCAGCTCTCAAGGAAACTCAGTTTTCACACTCTATGCTTAATGCCCTTTGAGTCCATTATCTAGGAATGAACCTGGTAGAGCATCCCACACAAACCAATGCTCCACATGCGGGTTTCACATGCCACCAGCTCTACATTCACAGACAACTTCAGCGCCAAAGCCATTTTCAGATAGGCCTCAATGCAAAGGCTCTAGACGCAAATATTGGTGTGAGAGCTAATTCAATCAAGGAAACACTGCATGTTGGTGAAGGGCATATTGAAGAAGAATCAGCCGAGTGGTTCTTGTGGGAGAACAACTCCATTTGGCTCACTAACTTCACACACCATCAGGCTTCCAAGCAGCTCTCAAGGAAACTCAGTTTTCACACTCTATGCTTAATGCCCTTTGAGTGCATTATCTAGGAATGAACCTTCATGAGCGTCCCACACAAACCAATGCTCCACATGCGGGTTTCACATGCCACCAACTCCACATTCACAGACAACTTCAGCGCCAAAGCCGTTTTCAGACAGTCCTCAATGCAAAGGCTCTAGACGCAAATATTGGTGTGAAAGCTAATTCAATCAAGGAAACACTGCATGTTGGTGAAGGGCATATTGAAGAACAATCAGGGGAGTGGTTCTTGTGGGAGAACAACTCCATTTGGCTCACTAACTTCACACACCATCAGGCTTCCAAGCAGCTCTCAAGGAAACTCAGTTTTCACACTCTATGCTTAATGCCCTTTGAGTGTATTATCTAGGAATGAACCTTCATGAGCGTCCCACACAAACCAATGCACCACATGTGGGTTTCAAATGCCGTCAACTCCACATTCACAGACAACTTCAGCGCCAAAGTTGTTTTCAGATAGCCCTCAATGCGAAGGATCTAGACACAAATATTGGTGTGAGAGCTAATTCAATCAAGGTCACACTGCATGTTGGTGAAGAGCATATTGAAGAAGAATCAGCCGAGTGGTTCTTGTGGGAGAACAACTCAATTTGGCTCACAAACTTCACACACAATCAGGCTTCCAAGCAGCTCTCAAGGAAACTCAGTTTTCACACTCTATGCTTAATGCCCTTTGAGTGCATTATCTAGTAATGAACCTGGTAGAGCATCCCACACAAAACAATGCTCCACATGCGGGTTTCACATGCCACCAACTCCACTTTCACACACAACTTCAGCGCTAAAGCCATCTTCAGAGAGTCCTCAATGCAAAGGCTCTAGGCGCAAATATTGGTGTGACAGCTAATTCAATCAAGGAAACACTGCATGTTGGTGAAGGGCATATTGAAGAAGAATCAGCCGTGTGGTTCTTGTGGGAGAACAACTCCATTTGGCTCACTAACTTCACACACCATCAGGCTTCCAAGCAGCTCTCAAGGAAACTCAGTTTTCACACTCTATGCTTAATGCCCTTTGAGTGCATTATCTAGGAATGAACCTGGTAGAGCATCCCACGGAAACCAATGCTCCACATGCGGGTATCACATGCCACCAGCTCTACATTCACAGACAACTTCAGCGCCAAAGCCATTTTCAGATAGGCCTCAATGCAAAGGCTCTAGACGCAAATATTGGTGTAAGAGCTAATTCAATCAAGGAAACACTGCATGTTGGTGAAGGGCATATTGAAGAAGAATCAGCCGAGTGGTTCTTGTGGGAGAACAACTCCATTTGGCTCACTAACTTCACACACCATCAGGCTTCCAAGCAGCTCTCAAGGAAACTCAGTTTTCACACTCTATGCTTAATGCCCTTTGAGTGCATTATCTAGGAATGAACCTGGTAGAGCATCCCACACAAACCAATGCTCCACATGCGGGTTTCACATGTCACCAACTCCACGTTCACAGACAACTTCAGCGCCAAAGTCATTTTCAGATAGCCCTCAATGCAAAGGCTCTAGACGCAAATATTGGTGTGAGAGCTAATTCAATCAAGGAAACACTGCATGTTGGTGAAGGGCATATTGAAGAAGAATCAGCCGAGTGGTTCTTGTGGGAGAACAACTCCATTTGGCTCGCTAACTTCACACACCATCAGGCTTCCAAGCAGCTCTCAAAGAAACTCAGTTTTCACACTCTATGCTTAATGCCCTTTGAGTGCATTATCTAGGAATGAACCTTCATGAGCGTCCCACACAAACCAATGCTCCACATGCGGGTTTCACATGCCACCAACTCCACATTCACAGACAACTTCAGCGCCAAAGTCGTTTTCAGATAGCCCTCAGTGCGAAGGATCTAGACCCAAATATTGGTGTGACAGCTAATTCAATCAAGGAAACACTGCATGTTGGTGGAGGGCATATTGAAGAAGAATCAGGCGAGTGGTTCTTGTGGGAGAACAACTCCATTTGGCTCACTAACTTCACACACCATCAGGCTTCCAAGCAGCTCTCAAGGAAACTCAGTTTTCACACTCTATGCTTAATGCCCTTTGAGTGCATTATCTCGGAATGAACCTGGTAGAGCATCCCACACAAACCAATGCTCCACATGCGGGTTTCACATGCCACCAACTCCACTTTCACACACAACTTCAGCGCCAAAGCCATCTTCAGAGAGTCCTCAATGCAAAGGCTCTAGGCACAAATATTGGTGTGAGAGCTAATTCAATCAAGGAAACACTGCATGTTGGTGAAGGGCATATTGAAGAAGAATCAGCCGAGTGGTTCTTGTGGGAGAACAACTCCATTTGGCTCACTAACTTAACACACCATCAGGCTTCCAAGCAGCTCTCAAGGAAACTCAGTTTTCACACTCTATGCTCAATGCACTTTGAGTGCATTATCTAGGAATGAACCTGGTAGAGCATCCCGCAGAAACCAATGCTCCACATGCGGGTTTCACATGCCACCAACTCCACAATCACAGACAACTTCAGCGCCAAAGTCGTTTTCAGATAGCCAACAATGCAAAGGCTCTAGACGCAAATATTGGTGTGAGACCTAATTCAATCAAGGAAACACTGCATGTTGGTGAAGGGCATATTGAAGAAGAATCAGCCGAGTGGTTCTTGTGGGAGAACGACTCCATTTGGCTCACTAACTTCACACACCATCAGGCTTCAAAGCAGCTCTCAAGGAAACTCAGTTTTCACACTCTATGCTTAATGCCCTTTGAGTGCCTAGGACTGAAAGGAAGCTTGATGAGCATCCCACACAAACCAATGCTCCACATGCGGGTTTCACATGCCACCAACTCCACTTTCACAAACAACTTCAGTGCCAAAAACGTTTTCAGATAGGCCTCAATGCAAAGGCTCTAGACGCAAATATTGATGTGAGAGCTAATTCAATCAAGCAAACACTGCATGTTGGTGAAGGGCATATTGAAGAAGAATCAGCCGAGTGGTTCTTGTGGGAGAACAACTCCATTTGGCTCACTAACTTCACACACCATCAGGCTTCCAAGCAGCTCTCAAGGAAACTCAGTTTTCACACTCTATGCTTAATGCCCTTTGAGTGCATTATCTAGGAATGAACCTTCATGAGCGTCCCACACAAACCAATGCTCCACATGCGGGTTTCACATGCCACCAACTCCACATTCACAGACAACTTCAGCGCCAAAGTCGTTTTCAGATAGTCCTCAATGCAAAGGCCATAGACGCAAATATTGGTGTGACAGCTAATTCAATCAAGGAAACACTGCATGTTGGTGAAGGGCATATTGAAGAACAATCAGCCGAGTGGTTCTTGTGGGAGAACAACTCCATTTGGCTCACTAACTTCACACACCATCAGGCTTCCAAATAGCTCTCAAGGAAACTCAGTTTTCACACTCTATGCTTAATGCCCTTTGAGAGCATTATCTAGGAATGAACCTGGTAGAGCATCCCACACAAACCAATGCTCCACATGCGGGTTTCACATGTCACCAACTCCACATTCACAGACAACTTCAGCGCCAAAGTCATTTTCAGATAGCCCTCAATGCAAAGGCTCTAGACGCAAATATTGGTGTGAGAGCTAATTCAATCATGGAAACGCTGCATGTTGGTGAAGGGCATATTGAAGAAGAATCAGCCGAGTGGTTCTTGTAGGAGAACAACTCCATTTGGCTCACTAACTTCACACACCATCAGGCTTCCAAGCAGCTCTCAAAGAAACTCAGTTTTCACACTCTATGCTTAATGCCCTTTGAGTCCATTATCTAGGAATGAACCTGGTAGAGCATCCCACGCAAAACAATGCTCCACATGCGGGTTTCACATGCCACCAACTCCACATTCACAAACAACTTCAGCGCCAAAGCCATTTTCAGATAGCCCTCAATGCAAAGGCTCTAGACGCAAATATTGGTGTGAGAGCTAATTCAATCAAGGAAACACTGCATGTTGGTGAAGGGCATATTGAAGAAGAATCAGCCGAGTGGTTCTTGTGGGAGAACAACTCCATTTGGCTCGCTAACTTCACACACCATCAAGCTTCCAAGCAGCTCTCAAGGAAACTCAGTTTTCACACTCTATGCTTAATGCCCTTTGAGTGCATTATCTAGGAATGAACCATCATGAGCGTCCCACACAAACCAATGCTCCACATGCGGGTTTCACGTGCCACCAACTGCACATTCACAGACAACTTCAGCGCCAAAGTCGTTTTCAGAGAGTCCTCAATGCGAAGGCTCTAGACCCAAATATTGGTGTGAGAGCTAATTCAATCAAGCAAACACTGCATGTTGGTGAAGGGCATATTGAAGAAGAATCAGCCGAGTGGTTCTTGTGGGAGAACAACTCCATTTGGCTCACTAACTTCACACACCATCAGGCTTCCAAGCAGCTCTCAAGGAAACTCAGTTTTCACACTCTATGCTTAATGCCCTTTGAGTGCATTATCTAGGAATGAACCTTCATGAGCGTCCAACACGAACCAATGCTCCACATGTGGGTTTCACATGCCACCAACTCCACATTCACAGACAACTACAGCGCCAAAGCCGTTTTCAGAGAGTCCTCAATGCAAAGGCTCTAGACGCAAATATTGGTGTGAAAGCTAATTCAATCAAGGAAACACTGCATGTTGGTGAAGGGCATATTGAAGAACAATCAGCGGAGTGGTTCTTGTGGGAGAACAATTCCATTTGGCTCACTAACTTCACACACCATCAGGCTTCCAAGCAGCTCTCAAGGAAACTCAGTGTTCACACTCTATGCTTAATGCCCTTTGAGTGCCTAGGACTGAAAGGAAGCTTGGTGAGCATCCCACACAAAACAATGCTCCACATGCGGGTTTCACATGCCACCAACTCCACTTTCACAGACAACTTCAGCGCCAAAGCCGTTTTCAGCTAGCCGTCAATGTAAAGGCTCTAGACGCAAATATTTGTGTGAGAGCTAATTCAATCAAGGAAATACTGAATGTTGGTGAAGGGCATACTGAAGACGAATCAGCTGAGTGGTTCGTGTGGGAGAACAACTCCATTTGGCTCACTAACTTCACACACCATCTGGCTTCCAAGCAGCTCTCAAGGAAACTCACTTTTCACACTCTATGCTTAATGCCCTTTGAGAGCATTATCTAGGAATGAACCTGGTAGAGCATCCCACACAAACCAATGCTCCACATGCGGGTTTCACATGCCACCAACTCCAATTTCACACACAACTTCAGCGCCAAAGCCATCTTCAGAGAGTCCTCAATGCAAAGGCTCTAGGCGCAAATATTGGTGTGAGAGCTAATTCAATCAAGGAAACACTGCATGTTGGTGAAGGGCATATTGAAGAAGAATCAGCCGAGTGGTTCTTGTGGGAGAACAACTCCATTTGGCTCACTAACTTCACACACCATCAGGGTTCCAAGCAGCTCTCAAGGAAACTCAGTTTTCACACTCTATGCTTAATGCCCTTTGAGTGCATTATCTAGGAATGAACCTGGTAGAGCATCCCACACAAACCAATGCTCCACATGCGGGTTTCACATGCCACCAACTCCTAATTCACAAACAACTTCAGCGCCAAAGCCGTTTTCAGATAGCCCTCAATGCGAAGGATCTAGACGCAAATATTGGTGTGAGAGCTAATTCAATCAAGGAAACACTGCATGTTGGTGAAGGGCATACTGAAGAAGAATCAGCCGAGTGGTTCTTGTGGGAGAACAACTCCATTTGGCTCACTAACTTCACACACCATCAGGCTTCCAAGCAGCTCTCAAGGAAACTCAGTTTTCACACTCTATGCTTAATGCCCTTTGAGTGCCTAGGACTGAAAGGAAGCTTGATGAGCATCCCACACAAACCAATGCTCCACATGCGGGTTTCACATGCCACCAACTCCACTTTCACAGACAACTTCAGTGCCAAAAACGTTTTCAGATAGGCCTCAATGCAAAGGCTCTAGACGCAAATATTGATGTGAGAGCTAATTCAATCAAGGAAACACTGCATGTTGGTGAAGGGCATATTGAAGAAGAATCAGCCGAGTGGTTCTTGTGGGAGAACAACTCCATTTGGCTCACTAACTTCACACACCATCAGGCTTCCAAGCAGCTCTCAAGGAAACTCAGTTTTCACACTCTATGCTTAATGCCCTTTGAGTGCATTATCTCGGAATGAACCTTCATGAGCGTCCCACGCAAACCAATGCTCCACATGCGGGTTTCACATGCCACCAACTCCACATTCACAGACAACTTCAGCGCCAAAGCCATTTTCAGATAGCCCTCAATGCAAAGGCTCTAGACGCAAATATTGGTGTTACAGCTAATTCAATCAAGGAAACACTGCATGTTGGTGAAGGGCATATTGAAGAAGAATCAGCCGAGTGGTTCTTGTGGGAGAACAACTCCATTTGGCTCGCTAACTTCACACACCATCAAGCTTCCAAGCAGCTCTCAAGGAAACTCAGTTTTCACACTCTATGCTTAATGCCCTTTCAGTCATTATCTAGGAATGAACCTGGTAGAGCATCCCACACAAACCAATGCTCCACATGCGGGTTTCACATGCCACCAACTCCACATTCACAGACAACTTCAGCGCCAAAGTCGTTCTCAGATAGCCCTCAATGCGAAGGCTCTAGACCAAAATATTGGTGTGACAGCTAATTCAATCAAGGAAACACTGCATGTTGGTGAAGGGCATATTGAAGAACAATCAGGCGAGTGGTTCTTGTGGGAGAACAACTCCATTTGGCTCACTAACGTCACACACCATCAGGCTTCCAAGCAGCTCTCAAGGAAACTCAGTTTTCACACTCTATGCTTAATGCCCTTTGAGTGCATTATCTAGGAATGAACCTTCATGAGCGTCCAACACAAACCAATGCTCCACATGCGGGTTTCACATGCCACCAACTCCACATTCACAGACAACTTCAGCGCCAAAGTCGTTTTCAGATAGCCCTCAATGAGAAGGCTCTAGACCCAAATATTGGTGTGAGAGCTAATTCAATCAAGGAAACACTGCATGTTGGTGAAGGGCATATTGAAGAAGAATCAGCCGAGTGGTTCTTGTGGGAGAACAACTCCATTTGGCTCACTAACTTCACACACCATCAGGCTTCCAAGCAGCTCTCAAGGAAACTCAGTTTTCACACTCTATGCTTAATGCCCTTTGAGTGCCTAGGAGTGAAAGGAAGCTTGGTGAGAATCCCACACAAAACAATGCTCCACATGCGGGTTTCACATGCCACCAACTCCACATTCACAGACAACTTCAGCGCCAAACCCGTTTTCAGATAGCCCTCAATGTAAAGGCTCTAGACGCAAATATTGGTGTGAGAGCTAATTCAATCAAGGAAATACTGCATGTTGGTGAAGGGCATACTGAAGAAGAATCAGCTGAGTGGTTCTTGTGGGAGAACAACTCCATTTGGCTCGCTAACTTCACACACCATCAGGCTTCCAAGCAGCTCTCAAGGAAACTCACTTTTCACACTCTATGCTTAATGCCCTTTGAGAGCATTATCTCGGAATGAACCTGGTAGAGCATCCCACACAAACCAATGCTCCACATGCGGGTTTCACATGCCACCAACTCCACTTTCACACACAACTTCAGCGCCAAATCCATCTTCAGAGAGTCCTAAATGCAAAGGCTCTAGGCGCAAATATTGGTGTGACAGCTAATTCAATCAAGGAAACACTGCATGTTGGTGAAGGGCATATTGAAGAAGAATCAGCCGAGTGGTTCTTGTGGGAGAACAACTCCATTTGGCTCACTAACTTCACACACCATCAGGCTTCCAAGCAGCTCTCAAGGAAACTCAGTTTTGACACTCTATGCTTAATGCCCTTTGAGTCCATTATCTAGGAATGAACCTGGTAGAGCATCCCACACAAACCAATGCTCCACATGCGGGTTTCACATGCCACCAACTCCACATTCACAGACAACTTCAGCGCCAAAGCCGTTTTCAGAGAGTCCTCAATGCAAAGGCTCTAGACGCAAATATTGGTGTGAGAGCTAATTCAATCAAGGAAACACTGCATGTTGGTGAAGCGCATATTGAAGAAGAATCAGCCGAGTGGTTCTTGTGGGAGAACAACTCCATTTGGCTCACTAACTTCACACACCATCAGGCTTCCAAGCAGCTCTCAAGGAAACTCAGTTTTCACACTCTATGCTTAATGCCCTTTGAGAGCATTATCTAGGAATGAACCTTCATGAGCGTCCCACACAAACCAATGCTCCACATGCGGGTTTCACATGCCACCAACTCCACATTCACAGACAACTTCAGCGCCAAAGTCGTTCTCAGATAGCCCTCAATGCGAAGGCTCTAGACCCAAATATTGGTGTGACAGCTAATTCAATCAAGGAAACACTGCATGTTGGTGAAGGGCATATTGAAGAACAATCAGGCGAGTGGTTCTTGTGGGAGAACAACTCCATTTGGCTCACTAACGTCACACACCATCAGGCTTCCAAGCAGCTCTCAAGGAAACTCAGTTTTGACACTCTATGCTTAATGCCCTTTGAGTGCATTATCTAGGAATGAACCTTCATGAGCGTCCAACACAAACCAATGCTCCACATGCGGGTTTCACATGCCACCAACTCCACATTCACAGACAACTTCAGCGCCAAAGTCGTTTTCAGATAGCCCTCAATGAGAAGGCTCTAGACCCAAATATTGGTGTGAGAGCTAATTCAATCAAGGAAACACTGCATGTTGGTGAAGGGCATATTGAAGAAGAATCAGCCGAGTGGTTCTTGTGGGAGAACAACTCCATTTGGCTCACTAACTTCACACACCATCAGGCTTCCAAGCAGCTCTCAAGGAAACTCAGTTTTCACACTCTATGCTTAATGCCCTTTGAGTGCCTAGGAGTGAAAGGAAGCTTGGTGAGCATCCCACACAAAACAATGCTCCACATGCGGGTTTCAAATGCCACCAACTCCACATTCACAGACAACTTCAGCGCCAAACCCGTTTTCAGATAGCCCTCAATGTAAAGGCTCTAGACGCAAATATTGGTGTGAGAGCTAATTCAATCAAGGAAATACTGCATGTTGGTGAAGGGCATACTGAAGAAGAATCAGCTGAGTGGTTCTTGTGGGAGAACAACTCCATTTGGCTCGCTAACTTCACACACCATCAGGCTTCCAAGCAGCTCTCAAGGAAACTCACTTTTCACACTCTATGCTTAATGCCCTTTGAGTGCCTAGGACTGAAAGGAAGCTTGGTGAGCATCCCACACAAAACAATGCTCCACATGCGGGTTTCACATGCCACCAACTCCACATTCACAGACAACTTCAGCGCCAAAGCCATCTTCAGAGATTCCTCAATGCAAAGGCTCTAGAAGCAAATATTGGTGTGAGAGCTAATTCAATCAAGGAAACACTGCATGTTGGTGAAGGGCATATTGAAGAAGAATCAGCCGAGTGGTTCTTGTGGGAGAACAACTCCATTTGGCTCACTAACTTCACACACCATCAGGCTTCCAAGCAGCTCTCAAGGAAACTCAGTTTTCACACTCTATGCTTAATGCCCTTTGAGTGCATTATCTAGGAATGAACCTTCATGAGCGTCCCACACAAACCAATGCTCCACATGCGGGTTTCACATGCCACCAACTCCTAATTCACAAACAACTTCAGCGCCAAACCCGTTTTCAGATAGCCCTCAATGCAAAGGCTCTAGACGCAAATATTGGTGTGAGAGCTAATTCAATCAAGGAAACACTGCATGTTGGTGAAGGGCATACTGAAGAAGAATCAGCCGAGTGGTTCTTGTGGGAGAACAACTCCATTTGGCTCACTAACTTCACACACCATCAGGCTTCCAAGCAGCTCTCAAGGAAACTCAGTTTTCACACTCTATGCTTAATGCCCTTTGAGTGCCTAGGACTGAAAGGAAGCTTGATGAGCATCCCACACAAACCAATGCTCCACATGCGGGTTTCACATGCCACCAACTCCACTTTCACAGACAACTTCAGTGCCAAAAACGTTTTCAGATAGGCCTCAATGCAAAGGCTCTAGACGCAAATATTGATGTGAGAGCTAATTCAATCAAGGAAACACTGCATGTTGGTGAAGGGCATATTGAAGAAGAATCAGCCGAGTGGTTCTTGTGGGAGAACAACTCCATTTGGCTCGCTAACTTCACACACCATCAAGCTTCCAAGCAGCTCTCAAGGAAACTCAGTTTTCACACTCTATGCTTAATGCCCTTTGAGTGCATTATCTAGGAATGAACCATCATGAGCGTCCCACACAAACCAATGCTCCACATGCGGGTTTCACATGCCACCAACTGCACATTCACAGACAACTTCAGCGCCAAAGTCGTTTTCAGAGAGTCCTCAATGCGA
The DNA here is from genome assembly GCF_030435755.1 of Ochotona princeps. NCBI lineage: Eukaryota > Metazoa > Chordata > Mammalia > Lagomorpha > Ochotonidae > Ochotona > Ochotona princeps. Next base: position 39,321 of record NW_026698112.1, read on the forward strand.
AGGCTCTAGACCCAAATATTGGTGTGAGAGCTAATTCAATCAAGCAAACACTGCATGTTGGTGAAGGGCATATTGAAGACGAATCAGCCGAGTGGTTCTTGTGGGAGAACAACTCCATTTGGCTCACTAACTTCACACACCATCAGGCTTCCAAGCAGCTCTCAAGGAAACTCAGTTTTCACACTCTATGCTTAATGCCCTTTGAGTGCATTATCTCGGAATGAACCTTCATGAGCGTCCCACGCAAACCAATGCTCCACATGCGGGTTTCACATGCCACCAACTCCACATTCACAGACAACTTCAGCGCCAAAGCCATTTTCAGATAGCCCTCAATGCAAAGGCTCTAGACGCAAATATTGGTGTTACAGCTAATTCAATCAAGGAAACACTGCATGTTGGTGAAGGGCATATTGAAGAAGAATCAGCCGAGTGGTTCTTGTGGGAGAACAACTCCATTTGGCTCGCTAACTTCACACACCATCAAGCTTCCAAGCAGCTCTCAAGGAAACTCAGTTTTCACACTCTATGCTTAATGCCCTTTGAGAGCATTATCTGGGAATGAACCTTCATGAGCGTCCCACACAAACCAATGCTCCACATGCGGGTTTCACATGCCACCAACTCCACATTCACAGACAACTTCAGCGCCAAAGTCGTTCTCAGATAGCCCTCAATGCGAAGGCTCTAGACCCAAATATTGGTGTGACAGCTAATTCAATCAAGGAAACACTGCATGTTGGTGAAGGGCATATTGAAGACGAATCAGCCGAGTGGTTCTTGTGGGAGAACAACTCCATTTGGCTCACTAACTTCACACACCATCAGGCTTCCAAGCAGCTCTCAAGGAAACTCAGTTTTCACACTCTATGCTTAATGCCCTTTGAGTGCATTATCTAGGAATGAACCTTCATGAGCGTCCAACACGAACCAATGCTCCACATGTGGGTTTCACATGCCACCAACTCCACATTCACAGACAACTACAGCGCCAAAGCCGTTTTCAGAGAGTCCTCAATGCAAAGGCTCTAGACGCAAATATTGGTGTGAAAGCTAATTCAATCAAGGAAACACTGCATGTTGGTGAAGGGCATATTGAAGAACAATCAGCGGAGTGGTTCTTGTGGGAGAACAACTCCATTTGGCTCACTAACTTCACACACCATCAGGCTTCCAAGCAGCTCTCAAGGAAACTCAGTGTTCACACTCTATGCTTAATGCCCTTTGAGTGCCTAGGACTGAAAGGAAGCTTGGTGAGCATCCCACACAAACCAATGCTCCACATGCGGGTTTCACATGCCACCAACTCCACTTTCACAGACAACTTCAGCGCCAAAGCCGTTTTCAGCTAGCCGTCAATGTAAAGGCTCTAGACGCAAATATTTGTGTGAGAGCTAATTCAATCAAGGAAATACTGAATGTTGGTGAAGGGCATACTGAAGACGAATCAGCTGAGTGGTTCGTGTGGGAGAACAACTCCATTTGGCTCACTAACTTCACACACCATCTGGCTTCCAAGCAGCTCTCAAGGAAACTCACTTTTCACACTCTATGCTTAATGCCCTTTGAGAGCATTATCTCGGAATGAACCTGGTAGAGCATCCCACACAAACCAATGCTCCACATGCGGGTTTCACATGCCACCAACTCCAATTTCACACACAACTTCAGCGCCAAAGCCATCTTCAGAGAGTCCTCAATGCAAAGGCTCTAGGCGCAAATATTGGTGTGAGAGCTAATTCAATCAAGGAAACACTGCATGTTGGTGAAGGGCATATTGAAGAAGAATCAGCCGAGTGGTTCTTGTGGGAGAACAACTCCATTTGGCTCACTAACTTCACACACCATCAGGGTTCCAAGCAGCTCTCAAGGAAACTCAGTTTTCACACTCTATGCTTAATGCCCTTTGAGTGCATTATCTAGGAATGAACCTGGTAGAGCATCCCACACAAACCAATGCTCCACATGCGGGTTTCACATGCCACCAACTCCTAATTCACAAACAACTTCAGCGCCAAAGCCGTTTTCAGATAGCCCTCAATGCAAAGGCTCTAGACGCAAATATTGGTGTGAGAGCTAATTCAATCAAGGAAACACTGCATGTTGGTGAAGGGCATACTGAAGAAGAATCAGCCGAGTGGTTCTTGTGGGAGAACAACTCCATTTGGCTCACTAACTTCACACACCATCAGGCTTCCAAGCAGCTCTCAAGGAAACTCAGTTTTCACACTCTATGCTTAATGCCCTTTGAGTGCCTAGGACTGAAAGGAAGCTTGATGAGCATCCCACACAAACCAATGCTCCACATGCGGGTTTCACATGCCACCAACTCCACTTTCACAGACAACTTCAGTGCCAAAAACGTTTTCAGATAGGCCTCAATGCAAAGGCTCTAGACGCAAATATTGATGTGAGAGCTAATTCAATCAAGGAAACACTGCATGTTGGTGAAGGGCATATTGAAGAAGAATCAGCCGAGTGGTTCTTGTGGGAGAACAACTCCATTTGGCTCACTAACTTCACACACCATCAGGCTTCCAAGCAGCTCTCAAGGAAACTCAGTTTTCACACTCTATGCTTAATGCCCTTTGAGTGCATTATCTCGGAATGAACCTTCATGAGCGTCCCACGCAAACCAATGCTCCACATGCGGGTTTCACATGCCACCAACTCCACATTCACAGACAACTTCAGCGCCAAAGCCATTTTCAGATAGCCCTCAATGCAAAGGCTCTAGACGCAAATATTGGTGTTACAGCTAATTCAATCAAGGAAACACTGCATGTTGGTGAAGGGCATATTGAAGAAGAATCAGCCGAGTGGTTCTTGTGGGAGAACAACTCCATTTGGCTCGCTAACTTCACACACCATCAAGCTTCCAAGCAGCTCTCAAGGAAACTCAGTTTTCACACTCTATGCTTAATGCCCTTTGAGAGCATTATCTGGGAATGAACCTTCATGAGCGTCCCACACAAACCAATGCTCCACATGCGGGTTTCACATGCCACCAACTCCACATTCACAGACAACTTCAGCGCCAAAGTCGTTCTCAGATAGCCCTCAATGCGAAGGCTCTAGACCCAAATATTGGTGTGACAGCTAATTCAATCAAGGAAACACTGCATGTTGGTGAAGGGCATATTGAAGAACAATCAGGCGAGTGGTTCTTGTGGGAGAACAACTCCATTTGGCTCACTAACGTCACACACCATCAGGCTTCCAAGCAGCTCTCAAGGAAACTCAGTTTTTACACTCTATGCTTAATGCCCTTTGAGTGCATTATCTAGGAATGAACCTTCATGAGCGTCCAACACAAACCAATGCTCCACATGCGGGTTTCACATGCCAGCAACTCCACATTCACAGACAACTTCAGCGCCAAAGTCGTTTTCAGATAGCCCTCAATGAGAAGGCTCTAGACCCAAATATTGGTGTGAGAGCTAATTCAATCAAGGAAACACTGCATGTTGGTGAAGGGCATATTGAAGAAGAATCAGCCGAGTGGTTCTTGTGGGAGAACAACTCCATTTGGCTCACTAACTTCACACACCATCAGGCTTCCAAGCAGCTCTCAAGGAAACTCAGTTTTCACACTCTATGCTTAATGCCCTTTGAGTGCCTAGGAGTGAAAGGAAGCTTGGTGAGCATCCCACACAAAACAATGCTCCACATGCGGGTTTCACATGCCACCAACTCCACATTCACAGACAACTTCAGCGCCAAACCCGTTTTCAGATAGCCCTCAATGTAAAGGCTCTAGACGCAAATATTGGTGTGAGAGCTAATTCAATCAAGGAAATAATGCATGTTGGTGAAGGGCATACTGAAGAAGAATCAGCTGAGTGGTTCTTGTGGGAGAACAACTCCATTTGGCTCGCTAACTTCACACACCATCAGGCTTCCAAGCAGCTCTCAAGGAAACTCACTTTTCACACTCTATGCTTAATGCCCTTTGAGAGCATTATCTCGGAATGAACCTGGTAGAGCATCCCACACAAACCAATGCTCCACATGCGGGTTTCACATGCCACCAACTCCACTTTCACACACAACTTCAGCGCCAAATCCATCTTCAGAGAGTCCTAAATGCAAAGGCTCTAGGCGCAAATATTGGTGTGACAGCTAATTCAATCAAGGAAACACTGCATGTTGGTGAAGGGCATATTGAAGAAGAATGAGCCGAGTGGTTCTTGTGGGAGAACAACTCCATTTGGCTCACTAACTTCACACACCATCAGGCTTCCAAGCAGCTCTCAAGGAAACTCAGTTTTCACACTCTATGCTTAATGCCCTTTGAGTGCCTAGGACTGAAATGAAGCTTGGTGAGCATCCCACACAAACCAATGCTCCACATGCGGGTTTCACATGCCACCAACTCCACATTCACAGACAACTTCAGCGCCAAAGCCATCTTCAGAGAGTCCTCAATGCAAAGGCTCTAGAAGCAAATATTGTTGTGAGAGCTAATTCAATCAAGGAAACACTGCATGTTGGTGAAGGGCATATTGAAGAAGAATCAGCCGAGTGGTTCTTGTGGGAGAACAACTCCATTTGGCTCACTAACTTCACACACCATCAGGCTTCCAAGCAGCTCTCAAGGAAACTCAGTTTTCACACTCTATGCTTAATGCCCTTTGAGTGCATTATCTAGGAATGAACCTTCATGAGCGTCCCACACAAACCAATGCTCCACATGCGGGTTTCACATGCCACCAACTCCTAATTCACAAACAACTTCAGCGCCAAACCAGTTTTCAGATAGCCCTCAATGCAAAGGCTCTAGACGCAAATATTGGTGTGAGAGCTAATTCAATCAAGGAAACACTGCATGTTGGTGAAGGGCATACTGAAGAAGAATCAGCCGAGTGGTTCTTGTGGGAGAACAACTCCATTTGGCTCACTAACTTCACACACCATCAGGCTTCCAAGCAGCTCTCAAGGAAACTCAGTTTTCACACTCTATGCTTAATGCCCTTTGAGTGCCTAGGACTGAAAGGAAGCTTGATGAGCATCCCACACAAACCAATGCTCCACATGCGGGTTTCACATGCCACCAACTCCACTTTCACAGACAACTTCAGTGCCAAAAACGTTTTCAGATAGGCCTCAATGCAAAGGCTCTAGACGCAAATATTGATGTGAGAGCTAATTCAATCAAGGAAACACTGCATGTTGGTGAAGGGCATATTGAAGAAGAATCAGCCGAGTGGTTCTTGTGGGAGAACAACTCCATTTGGCTCACTAACTTCACACACCATGAGGCTTCCAACAGCTCTCAAGGAAACTCAGTTTTCACACTCTATGCTTAATGCCCTTTGAGTGCATTATCTCGGAATGAACCTTCATGAGCGTCCCACGCAAACCAATGCTCCACATGCGGGTTTCACATGCCACCAACTCCACATTCACAGACAACTTCAGCGCCAAAGCCATTTTCAGATAGCCCTCAATGCAAAGGCTCTAGACGCAAATATTGGTGTTACAGCTAATTCAATCAAGGAAACACTGCATGTTGGTGAAGGGCATATTGAAGAAGAATCAGCCGAGTGGTTCTTGTGGGAGAACAACTCCATTTGGCTCGCTAACTTCACACACCATCAAGCTTCCAAGCAGCTCTCAAGGAAACTCAGTTTTCACACTCTATGCTTAATGCCCTTTGAGAGCATTATCTAGGAATGAACCTTCATGAGCGTCCCACACAAACCAATGCTCCACATGCGGGTTTCACATGCCACCAACTCCACATTCACAGACAACTTCAGCGCCAAAGTCGTTTTCAGATAGCCCTCAATGCGAAGGCTCTAGACCCAAATATTGGTGTGACAGCTAATTCAATCAAGGAAACACTGCATGTTGGTGAAGGGCATATTGAAGAACAATCAGGCGAGTGGTTCTTGTGGGAGAACAACTCCATTTGGCTCACTAACGTCACACACCATCAGGCTTCCAAGCAGCTCTCAAGGAAACTCAGTTTTCACACTCTATGCTTAATGCCCTTTGAGTGCATTATCTAGGAATGAACCTTCATGAGCGTCCAACACAAACCAATGCTCCACATGCGGGTTTCACATGCCACCAACTCCACTTTCACAGACAACTTCAGCGCCAAAGTCGTTTTCAGATAGCCCTCAATGAGAAGGCTCTAGACCCAAATATTGGTGTGAGAGCTAATTCAATCAAGGAAACACTGCATGTTGGTGAAGGGCATATTGAAGAAGAATCAGCCGAGTGGTTCTTGTGGGAGAACAACTCCATTTGGCTCACTAACTTCACACACCATCAGGCTTCCAAGCAGCTCTCAAGGAAACTCAGTTTTCACACTCTATGCTTAATGCCCTTTGAGTGCCTAGGAGTGAAAGGAAGCTTGGTGAGCATCCCACACAAAACAATGCTCCACATGCGGGTTTCACATGCCACCAACTCCACATTCACAGACAACTTCAGCGCCAAACCCGTTTTCAGATAGCCCTCAATGTAAAGGCTCTAGACGCAAATATTGGTGTGAGAGCTAATTCAATCAAGGAAATACTGCATGTTGGTGAAGGGCATACTGAAGAAGAATCAGCTGAGTGGTTCTTGTGGGAGAACAACTCCATTTGGCTCGCTAACTTCACACACCATCAGGCTTCCAAGCAGCTCTCAAGGAAACTCACTTTTCACACTCTATGCTTAATGCCCTTTGAGAGCATTATCTCGGAATGAACCTGGTAGAGCATCCCACACAAACCAATGCTCCACATGCGGGTTTCACATGCCACCAACTCCACATTCACAGACAACTTCAGCGCCAAAGCCGTTTTCAGAGAGTCCTCAATGCAAAGGCTCTAGACGCAAATATTGGTGTGAGAGCTAATTCAATCAAGGAAACACTGCATGTTGGTGAAGCGCATATTGAAGAAAAATCAGCCGAGTGGTTCTTGTGGGAGAACAACTCCATTTGGCTCACTAACTTCACACACCATCAGGCTTCCAAGCAGCTCTCAAGGAAACTCAGTTTTCACACTCTATGCTTAATGCCCTTTGAGAGCATTATCTAGGAATGAACCTTCATGAGCGTCCCACACAAACCAATGCTCCACATGCGGGTTTCACATGCCACCAACTCCACATTCACAGACAACTTCAGCGCCAAAGTCGTTCTCAGATAGCACTCAATGCGAAGGCTCTAGACCCAAATATTGGTGTGACAGCTAATTCAATCAAGGAAACACTGCATGTTGGTGAAGGGCATATTGAAGAACAATCAGGCGAGTGGTTCTTGTGGGAGAACAACTCCATTTGGCTCACTAACGTCACACACCATCAGGCTTCCAAGCAGCTCTCAAGGAAACTCAGTTTTCACACTCTATGCTTAATGCCCTTTGAGTGCATTATCTAGGAATGAACCTTCATGAGCGTCCAACACAAACCAATGCTCCACATGCGGGTTTCACATGCCACCAACTCCACATTCACAGACAACTTCAGCGCCAAAGTCGTTTTCAGATAGCCCTCAATGAGAAGGCTCTAGACCCAAATATTGGTGTGAGAACTAATTCAATCAAGGAAACACTGCATGTTGGTTAAGGGCATATTGAAGAAGAATCAGCCGAGTGGTTCTTGTGGGAGAACAACTCCATTTGGCTCACTAACTTCACACACCATCAGGCTTCCAAGCAGCTCTCAAGGAAACTCAGTTTTCACACTCTATGCTTAATGCCCTTTGAGTGCCTAGGAGTGAAAGGAAGCTTGGTGAGCATCCCACACAAAACAATGCTCCACATGCGGGTTTCACATGCCACCAACTCCACATTCACAGACAACTTCAGCGCCAAACCCGTTTTCAGATAGCCCTCAATGTAAAGGCTCTAGACGCAAATATTGGTGTGAGAGCTAATTCAATCAAGGAAATAATGCATGTTGGTGAAGGGCATACTGAAGAAGAATCAGCTGAGTGGTTCTTGTGGGAGAACAACTCCATTTGGCTCGCTAACTTCACACACCATCAGGCTTCCAAGCAGCTCTCAAGGAAACTCACTTTTCACACTCTATGCTTAATGCCCTTTGAGAGCATTATCTCGGAATGAACCTGGTAGAGCATCCCACACAAACCAATGCTCCACATGCGGGTTTCACATGCCACCAACTCCACTTTCACACACAACTTCAGCGCCAAATCCATCTTCAGAGAGTCCTAAATGCAAAGGCTCTAGGCGCAAATATTGGTGTGACAGCTAATTCAATCAAGGAAACACTGCATGTTGGTGAAGGGCATATTGAAGAAGAATGAGCCGAGTGATTCTTGTGGGAGAACAACTCCATTTGGCTCGCTAACTTCACACACCATCAGGCTTCCAAGCAGCTCTCAAGGAAACTCAGTTTTCACACTCTATGCTTAATGCCCTTTGAGTGCCTAGGACTGAAATGAAGCTTGGTGAGCATCCCACACAAACCAATGCTCCACATGCGGGTTTCACATGCCACCAACTCCACATTCACAGACAACTTCAGCGCCAAAGCCATCTTCAGAGAGTCCTCAATGCAAAGGCTCTAGAAGCAAATATTGGTGTGAGAGCTAATTCAATCAAGGAAACACTGCATGTTGGTGAAGGGCATATTGAAGAAGAATCAGCCGAGTGGTTCTTGTGGGAGAACAACTCCATTTGGCTCACTAACTTCACACACCATCAGGCTTCCAAGCAGCTCTCAAGGAAACTCAGTTTTCACACTCTATGCTTAATGCCCTTTGAGTGCATTATCTAGGAATGAACCTTCATGAGCGTCCCACACAAACCAATGCTCCACATGCGGGTTTCACATGCCACCAACTCCACATTCACAGACAACTTCAGCGCCAAAGTCATTTTCAGATAGCCCTCAATGCAAAGGCTCTAGACGGAAATATTGGTGTTACAGCTAATTCAATCATGGAAACGCTGCATGTTGGTGAAGGGCATACTGAAGAAGAATCAGCAGAGTGGTTCTTGTGGGAGAACAACTCCATTTGGCTCACTAACTTCACACACCATCAGGCTTCCAAGCAGCTCTCAAAGAAACTCAGTTTTCACACTCTATGCTTAATGCCCTTTGAGTCCATTATCTAGGAATGAACCTGGTAGAGCATCCCACGCAAAACAATGCTCCACATGCGGGTTTCACATGCCACCAACTCCACATTCACAAACAACTTCAGCGCCAAAGCCATTTTCAGATAGCCCTCAATGCAAAGGCTCTAGACGCAAATATTGGTGTGAGAGCTAATTCAATCAAGGAAACACTGCATGTTGGTGAAGGGCATATTGAAGAAGAATCAGCCGAGTGGTTCTTGTGGGAGAACAACTCCAATTGGCTCGCTAACTTCACACACCATCAAGCTTCCAAGCAGCTCTCAAGGAAACTCAGTTTTCACACTCTATGCTTAATGCCCTTTGAGTGCATTATCTAGGAATGAACCTTCATGAGCGTCCCACACAAACCAATGCTCCACATGCGGGTTTCACATGCCACCAAATCCACATTCACAGACAACTTCAGCGCCAAAGTCGTTTTCAGATAGCCCTCAATGCGAATTCTCTAGACCCAAATATTGGTGTGACAGCTAATTCAATCAAGGAAACACTGCATGTTGGTGGAGGGCATATTGAAGAAGAATCAGCCGAGTGGTTCTTGTGGGAGAACAACTCCATTTGGCTCACTAACTTCACACACAATCAGGCTTCCAAGCAGCTCTCAAGGAAACTCAGTTTTCACACTCTATGCTTAATGCCCTTTGAGTGCATTATCTAGGAATGAACCTTCATGAGCGTCCCACACAAACCAATGCTCCACATGCGGGTTTCACATGCCACCAACTCCACATTCACAGACAACTTCAGCGCCAAAGTCGTTTTCAGATAGCCCTCAATGAGAAGGCTCTAGACCCAAATATTGGTGTGAGAGCTAATTCAATCAAGGAAACACTGCATGTTGGTGAAGGGCATATTGAAGAAGAATCAGCCGAGTGGTTCTTGTGGGAGAACAACTCCATTTGGCTCACTAACTTCACACACCATCAGGCTTCCAAGCAGCTCTCAAGGAAACTCAGTTTTCACACTCTATGCTTAATGCCCTTTGAGTGCATTATCTAGGAATGAACCTTCATGAGCGTCCAACACAAACCAATGCTCCACATGTGGGTTTCACATGCCACCAACTCCACATTCACAGCAACTTCAGCGCCAAAGCCGTTTTCAGAGAGTCCTCAATGCAAAGGCTCTAGACGCAAATATTGGTGTGAAAGCTAATTCAATCAAGGAAACTCTGCATGTTGGTGAAGGGCATATTGAAGAACAATCAGGGGAGTGGTTCTTGTGGGAGAACAACTCCATTTGGCTCGCTAACTTCACACACCATCAGGCTTCCAAGCAGCTCTCAAGGAAACTCAGTTTTCACACTCTATGCTTAATGCCCTTTGAGTGCATTATCTAGGAATGAACCTTCATGAGCATCCCACACAAACCAATGCTCCACATGCGGGTTTCACATGCCACCAACTCCACATTCACAGACAACTTCAGCGCCAAAGTCATTTTCAGATAGCCCTCAATGCAAAGGCTCTAGACGCAAATATTGGTGTGAGAGCTAATTCAATCAAGGAAACACTGCATGTTGGTGAAGGGCATATTGAAGAAGAATCAGCCGAGTGGTTCTTGTGGGAGAACAACTCCATTTGGCTCACTAACTTCACACACCATCAGGCTTCCAAGCAGCTCTCAAGGAAACTCAGTTTTCACACTCTATGTTTAATTCACTTTGAGTCCATTATCTAGGAATGAACCTGGTAGAGCATCCCACGCAAACCAATGCTCCACATGCGGGTTTCACATGCCACCAACTCCACTTTCACAGACAACTTCAGCGCCAAAGTCATTTTTTTTTTAATTATTTATTATTTAACTTCAGTAATTACATTGTATTATGTGACACAGTTACATAGATACTTGGGTTCTCCCCACCCCTCCCCAAACCCTCCCACCATGGTGGATTCCTCCACCTTATTGCATAACCACAGCTCAAGTTCAGTTGAGATTTCCCCATTACAAGCGTATACCAAACATAGAGTCCAGCATCTTATTGTCCCGTCAAGTTCAACGGTTTCTTAGGTATACCCTCTCTGGTCTGATGACAGAGCCAGCAGAGTATCATCCCAGTCAATTGAAAGCTCCAACATACCATCAGCAAAAATTTACATCATTATGGAATTAATTGACATAGTAATGAGTAACCAATATGTTAAAAGTAAATGCGGGTTCCCAGCCACCTTCTGTGACCACCTCACCTATACTTCAATTTTAGTTTATACACAACATATAACATTCAAAACATAACATGTTATACATAACATCATATCATCTTAAATTAAGGCAAACATGTGGTATTTAACCTTTTGGGATTGGCTCATTTCCCTTAGCATTATGGTTTCCAGTTTGGCCCATTTGGCCACAAGGAACTGCATTTTGTTTTTTTTAATAGCTGAGTAGTATTCCATGGAGTAGATGAACCATAGCTTTCTTATCCAATCCTCTTTTGATGGGCATTTTGGTTGTTTCCATGTTTTTGCAATTACTGATTGTGCTGCTATGAACATAGGAGTACATGTTGGTTTCTCATAGAACAAGTGTTCTGGATATATTCCTAGGAGTGCTATTGCTGGATCATACGGTATGTTGAATTTGAGTTGTTTGAATATTCTCCATACTGATTTCCATAGAGGCTGTACCAGCCTGCAGCCCCACCAGCAGTGGAGTAGGGTTCCCTTTTCCCCGCAACCTCGCCAACAAGTGTCGTTGGTGCTTTTATTCATGTGGGCCAGTCTTACTGGCGTTAGGTGGTACCTCATCGATGTTTTAATTTGGATTTCCCTTATTGCCAGGGAACTTGAGCATTTTTTCATATGTTTATTTGCCATTTGGGTTTGTTCCTTTGTGAAGTGTCTGCCCATTTCCCGTGCCCATTTCTTGAGTGGGTTGTTTGTTTTGACATTTTGGTTGTTTTGTAGCTCTTTGTATATTCTGGATATTAGCCCTCTATCACCTATGTCGTGTGCGAAGATCTTCTCCCATTCTGTGGGTTGCCTTTTTACTTTGTTGATTGTTTCTCTAGCTGTACAGAAGCTTCTTAGTTTGATGAGGTCCCAATTGTTTATTTTGGTCTTGATTTCTACTGCATCTGGAGTCTTTTTTAGGAAGTGAGGGCCTACCCCTAAGTGTTCCAGTGTGTTTCCAACATTTTCTTCCAAAAGTTTGAAGGTTTCTGGATGTAGGTTTAGATCTGTTATCCATTTAGATCTGATCTTAGTGTATGGTGAGAGATGTGGATCTATTTTTTTGTTTCTGCAGGCTATCAACCAGTTGTCCCAGCAGCATTTATTGAACAGACCTTCCCATTTGCCTGGGTTGTTGTTTGTCTTTTTGTCAAAGATTATTTGGCTGTATCTGTGTGGGTTTCCTTCTGGCGTTTCTATTCTGCTCCATTGATCTTCCTCTCTATCTTTGTGCCAGTACCACGCTGTTTTGATAACCACTGCCCTATAGTATGTCCAGAGGTCCGGAACTGTGATTCCCCCTGCTAACTTCCTGTTCTTCAGGATAGTTCTAGCTATCCGTGGTTTTTTGTGCTTCCAGATGAACCTTTGGATCATTGTTTCCAGTTCCATGAAGAATATTTTGGGCAATTTGATTGGGATTGCGTTGAATGTATATATTGCTTTTGGCAGTATAGACATTTTAATGATATTGATTTTACCTATCCAGGAGCATGGGATATTACTCCATCTTTTGAGGTCTTGTTCAATTTCTTTTTTAAGCAGATTGTAGTTTTCTTCAAATAAGTCTTCTACATTTTTGGTTAGATTTATTCCCAGATATTTCATACTTTTCTCTGTTATTTTGAATGGTATCTTGCTGGTTAAGTCTTTTTCCATCTTGGGGCTGTTCGCATACACTATGGCTGTTGATTTTTGTTCATTAATTTTGTACCCTGCCACTCTACCAAACTCTCGTACAAGTTCTAGCAGTCTCTGTATTGAGTCTCTTGGCTCTTCTACATAAAGAATCATATCATCTGCGTATAGTGAGAGCTTGACTTCTTCGTTTCCCATTTGGATTCCTCTGATTTCTTTTTCTTGTCTTATGGCCTCAGCGAGTACCTCTAGGACTATGTTGAATAGTAGTGGAGAAAGTGGACATCCCTGTCTTGTTCCAGATCTCAGTGGGAAGGGTTCCAGCTTTTCTCCATTCAGTATGATGCTGGCGTTGGGTTTTTCATATATTGCTTTAATTATGTTGTGGATTTTTCCATCTATGCCTACCTTGGTTAGGGTTTTTAGTAGGAAGTGATGTTGGATTTTGTCGAAAGCTTTTTCCGCATCTATTGATACTATCATGTGATTCTTGTTTTTCAGTTTTTGGATGTGGTGTATCACATTTATAGATTTTCGAATGTTGAACCATCCCTGCATTCCAGGGATGAATCCTACTTGATCTGGATGAATGATCTGTCTGATGTGTTTTTGAATTCTGTTGGCTAGGATTTTGTTGAGAATCTTAGCATCAATGTTCATCAAAGAGATAGGTCTGTAGTTTTCCTTCTCTGTTAGTTCTCTGTCTGGTTTTGGGATTAAGGTAATGTTGGCTTCATAGAATGAGTTTGGAAGGGTTGCCTCTTTTTCTATTGTTTTGAAGAGTTTGTAGAGGATTGGGGTCAGCTCTGTTCGGAATGTTTTGTAGAATTCTGGAGTGAAGCCGTCTGGGCCTGGGCTTTTCCTTGTTGGGAGGTCTTTAATCACTGATTCAATCTCTACTTCAGTTATGGGTTTGTTCAGGTCGTTTGTTGCCTCTGGGCTAAGTTTTGGCAAGTGGTAGAAGTCTAAGAACTTTTCCATTTCTTGGTGATCTTCTGATTTGTTGGAGTACAGTGCTTTGTAGTAATTTCTGATTATGGCCTTAATGGATGCGGTGTCTGTTGTTATGTTGCCTTTTTCATCTTTGATGCTGTTAATTCTTGCCTTCTCTTGTTTTTTCTTTGTCAGTCGGGCCAGTGGAGTGTCTATCTTGTTTATCTTCTCAAAAAACCAGCTTTTTGATTCATTGATTTTGTGTATGGTTTTTTTTTATTTCTATCTGGTTGATTTCCTCCCTTGTTTTGATGATTTCTTGTTTCCTATTGTGTGTGGGGCTCTTCTGCTGTTGTTTTTCCAGTTCCTGGAGGTGTGTGTTTAGTTCCTGTATTTGGCGCCTCTCTTGGGCCTTGACATGAGCTCTAATTGCGATGAGTTTACCCCGTAGCACTGCTTTGGCAGTGTCCCACAAATTTTGGAATGTTGTGTCAGAGTTTTCATTGGTTTCCATAAATTTTTTGATCTCATCTTTAATTTCTTGTCTGATCCATTGTTCGTTTAGTAGCATATTGTTCAGCCTCCAAGAGTTTCTGTATTTCCTGGGGCATTTTGAATTGCTGATTTCCAGCTTCATTCCGTGGTGGTCTGAGAGGGTACATGGTATGATTCCTATCTTTTTGAAGTTATTTAGGTTTGCTTTGTGTCCTATCATGTGCTCGATCCTGGAGAAGGTGCCATGCACTGCTGAAAAAAATGTATAATCTGTGGCCTTAGGGTAAAAAATTCTATAAATGTCAACCAAGTCCAGTTGTTCTATTGTTTGTATGAGTTCTGTTGTTTCTTTGTTGAGTTTTTGTTTTGTTGATCTGTCTATAGTTGTTAGTGGGGTGTTAAGATCACCCACTATTATTGTGTGCATATCTATGTCTCCCCTTAAGTCCGTGAGTAATTGCTTCACGTAGCTAGGTGCGTTTGAATTTGGTGAATATATGTTCACAATGGTAATTACTTCCTGATGGATCAGTCCCTTCACCAATATATAATGTCCTTCCCTGTCTTTTTTGATGTGTGTCAGATTGAAGTCCACATCATCTGAAATTAAGACAGCTACCCCAGCCTTTTTTTCTCGTCCATTGGCATGAAATATCTGTTTCCAACCTTTCACTTTCAGCTTCTTCGAATCTCTTCTGGTTAGATGTGTCTCTTGTAGGCAACAGATAGTTGGGTGCTGTTTGATAATCCATTCTGTTAATCTATGTCTTTTGATTGGTGAGTTCAGGCCATTTGTGTTGAGAGTTAAAATTGAGAGGTTGTGATTTTGCCCTGCCATACTTGTTTTTGTGGGTGTTGATATCTGTGTTATTGCCCTTCCTTGTGTGGACTTTAGTGGGGAGACCTTCCTGTTTGCCATCTTTGCTTATGATTCACCTCCTTTTTTTCTGGAATTAGTGCATTTCTAAGGAGATTTTGTAGAGCTGGTTTTGTGCTGGCATATTCTTCTAATTTCTCTTTGCTGTGGAAGTATTTGATTTCGTTCTCAAATACGAATGAGATCTTTGCTGGGTACAATAGTCTTGGTTGACATTTGTTCTGATTCAGGATTTGGAAGATCTTTGTCCATTCTCTTCTTGCTTGTAAGGTCTCTTCAGAAAAGTCAGCCGTGATCCTGATTGGTTTTCCCCGGTATGTGATCTTTTCTCTGCTTCGTACTTGTCTCAGGATTCTTTCTTTGTCTTCGTTGGAGTGGAACTTGAGCACCATATGTCTGGGTGAAGATCGCTTTGGGTCATATCTGCTGGGAGTCCTCTGACCGTCCTGGATTTGAGCTGGATTCATGTTCCAAGTGTTTTGAAAGTTTTCCTGTATAATTTCGTCGAGCACCATTTGCATTCCTGATTCTTTTTCCGCTCCTTCAGGAAGGCCAATAATCCTAATATTTGATTTTCTGAGGTTGTCTTTCATTTCTTGTATGGTCTTATTGGCTTTGTTCAGACTTGTCTCCAGCTGTTTCATGAACTGGGTGTGTTCGTTTTGTGTGTCTTCCGTTTCAGAGATCCTCTCTTCTGCTGTATTTGTTCTGTTGGTTAGGCTCTCAATTTTGTGCTCTAAGTCAAGGATTTTACTTTTCATTTGTTGTATTTCTGAGGCTATGTGGTTCTTGAATTCCTTGAAGTCCTCCCAATTCTTCTCATTGTCTCTGACATATTTTAACATTATTTTTTTGAATTCCTTGTCTGGTAGATCTTCTATGTCTTCATCTCGCATCTCCGAAATAGACATTGGCTTTCGATCCTTTATTGGTAGGGTGTTGGCACTCTCATCTGGATCATTACCTTTTCTGGTATTTCTTCCCATTGTGTTAGTGTTTCTTTTTTGAGAGACCTAGGCACCAGTGTGCTGAGGGGTCTCCAAGCACTATCCTGTAGAGATCAGAGTCTGCAGGCGTGGAGTAGCAGGGTGTGGGAATTTTCAAGGCACTTTTGGTGCGTCTCCAGAACACTGGACCTCAGGGAGCCTCTTCCAGGGCCCAGAGGATTCAAAGCGCACTCTCAGCTCGTCCCCTACAGGTATGCTACCACAGGGCGTGGGGGAGTGAAGGCACTCTCTGTGCGCGCAACCTGTTTACTGGATCACAGGGCTCGGAGCAAGGGACTTTAGGGCGTGGGGTGTTCCAGGTGCTCTCTGGAAACGCCTCCTGCGCAGGTCCGCCCACCCCAGCACTTGCAGGGGACCGACCGCCCCGGCGCTAGCAGGGAACTGCCCAGCCCAGAGGCGTCCTTGGGTTCCTGTGGGATAGCACCGCCCAGCTGAGTGCCACACCGCAAAGGCACAGGGGAGTATCCAGTGTGCCTTTTGCCTTTCTCCCAGACACAGTTTTGGCAGTCTCAAGGCACTCGCCCTGTGTCTCTAGAGGCTGGATCCTGTGGGGGGGGAGGGGCGGGGAGACCAATTGTGTTCAGGCTCTGTCCGTGCCCCTGGGGGGCCAACTCCCGAAGCCTCCAACCCACCACTGTCCCCACCCAACTCACTCAAACTTCAGGTTCTTGCAGTCTGCCTCTTCCTCTGGTGGGAATCCTGGCCGCCAGTGCGTCTCCAGACTGCTGCGTCCTTGGCTGGTCTCCGCGTGGGTCGCGATGGAGCCTGGAGGCTGCGGCTGGTGCAGGTCCCAGGGGTTGGCGACCAGGGTGGGCAGATGCCGGCGGGTCCCGGTGATTCAGGGTCCTGGTGTCCGCAGCGGGGCAGGTCCTGGCGAGTCCTGGTGACCAGGGTGAGCAGATGCCAGCGGGTCCCAATCACCGCCGGTCCTCACGGCCACAGCGTCTGCAGGTCGGTCTTTGGGTGGGTTCGGCGGCTTTCAGCGTCTGCACTCAGAGGTGACTCAGCAGGTCAGGAGCAGAAAGTCGTCTTCCCTGTCCTTTGCTTTGTTTTTCCCTGGTTGCTCTTCCGAGTTGTGTGGATTTTTTTGGCTCCACACTGTCCAGGGAACTTCACGTTCTTCTCCCTGTAGTTCTATGCTGCTCCACTTACGCTTTTGTCGCGTTCTAGCCCTCTCTGTCTGTGAGCACTCTCACAGTCTTCCTCCTATGTCGGCCATCTTGCGAGTCTCCTGTTACAGCTAATTCAATCAAGGAAACACTGCATGTTGGTGAAGGGCATATTGAAGAAGAATCAGCCGAGTGGTTCTTGTGGGAGAACAACTCCATTTGACTCACTAACTTCACACACCATCAGGCTTCCAAGCAGCTCTCAAGGAAACTCAGTTTTCACACTCTATGCTTAATGCCCTTTGAGTGCCTAGGACTGAGAGGAAGCTTGATGAGCATCCCACACAAACCAATGCTCCACATGCGGGTTTCACATGCCACCAACTCCACTTTCACAGACAACTTCAGGGCCAAAGCCGTTTTCAGATAGCCCTCAATGCAAAGGTTGTAGACACAAATCCTGGTGTGAGAGCTTATTCAATCAAGGAAATACTGCATGTTGGTGAAGGGCATATTGAAGAAGAATCAGCTGAGTGGTTGTTGTGGGAGAACAACTCCATTTGGCTCACTAACTTCACACACCATCAGGCTTCCAAGCAGCTCTCAAGGAAACTCAGTTTTCACACTCTATGCTTAATGCCCTTTGAGTGCCTAGAACTGAAACGAAGCTTGGTGAGCATCCCACACGAAATAATGCTCCACATGCGGGTTTCACATGCCACCAACTCCACTTTCACAGACAACTTCAGCGCCAAAGCCGTTTTCAGATAGCCCTCAATGCAAAGGCTCTAGACGCAAATATTGGTGTAAGAGCTAATTCAATCAAGGAAACACTGCATGTTGGTGAAGGGCATATTGAAGAAGAATCAGCCGAGTGGTTCTTGTGGGAGAACAACTCCATTTGGATCACTAACTTCACACACCAGCACACTTCCAACAGCTCTCAAGGAAACTCAGTTTTCACACTCTATGTTTAATGCCCTTTGAGTCCATTATCTAGGAATGACACTGGTAGAGCATCCCACGCAATCCAATGCTCCACATGCGGGTTTCACATGCCACCAACTCCACATTCACAGACAACTTCAGCGCCAAAGTCATTTTCAGATAGCCCTCAATTCAAAGGCTCTAGACGCAAATATTGGTGTGAGAGCTAATTCAATCAAGGAAACACTGCATGTTGGTGAAGGGCATATTGAAGAAGAATCAGCCAAGTGGTTCTTGTGGGAGAACAACTCCATTTGGCTCACTAACTTCACACACCATCAAGCTTCCAAGCAGCTCTCAAGGAAACTCAGTTTCCACACTCTATGCTTAATGCCCTTTGAGTGCATTATCTAGGAATGAACCTTCATGAGCGTCCCACACAAACCAATGCTCCACATGCGGGTTTCACATGCCACCAACTCCACATTCACAGACAACTTCAGCGCCATAGTCGTTTTCAGATAGCCCTCAATGCAAAGGCTCTAGACACAAATATTGGTGTGAGAGCTAATTCAATCAAGGAAACACTGCATGTTGGTGAAGGGCATATTGAAGAAGAATCAGCTGAGTGGTTCTTGTGGGAGAACAACTCCATTTGGCTCGCTAACTTCACACACCATCAGGCTTCCAAGCAGCTCTCAAGGAAACTCAGTTTTCACACTCTATGCTTAATGCCCTTTGAGTGCCTAGGACTGAAAGGAAGCTTGGTGAGCATCCCACACAAACCAATGCTCCACATGCGGGTTTCACATGCCACCAACTCCACATTCACAGACAACTTCAGCGCCAAACCCGTTTTCAGATAGCCCTCAATGTAAAGGCTCTAGATGCAAATATTGGTGTGACAGCTAATTCAATCAAGGAAACACTGCATGTTGGTGAAGGGCATATTGAAGAAGAATCAGCCGAGTGGTTCTTGTGGGAGAACAACTCCATTTGGCTCACTAACTTCACACACCATCAGGCTTCCAAGCAGCTCTCAAGGAAACTCAGTTTTCACACTCTATGCTTAATACCCTTTGAGTGCCTAGGACTGAGAGGAAGCTTGATGAGCATCCCACGCAAACCAATGCTCCACATGCGGGTTTCACATGCCACCAACTCCACTTTCACAGACAACTTCAGGGCCAAAGCCGTTTTCAGATAGCCCTCAATGCAAAGGCTGTAGACACAAATACTGGTGTGAGAGCTAATTCAATCAGGGAAACACTACATGTTGGTGAAGGGCATATTGAAGAAGAATCAGCCGAGTGGTTCTTGTGGGAGAACAACTCCATTTGGCTCACTAACTTCACACACCATCAGGGTTCCAAGCAGCTCTCAAGGAAACTCAGTTTTCACACTCTATGCTTAATGCCCTTTGAGTGCCTAGGACTGAAAGGAAGCTTGATGAGCATCCCACACAAACCAATGCTCCACATGCGGGTTTCACATGCCACCAACTCCACATTCACAGACAACTTCAGCGCCAAACCCGTTTTAAGATAGCCCTCAATGCAAAGGCTCTAGGCGCAAATATTGGTGTTACAGTTAATTCAATCAAGGAAACACTGCATGTTGGTGAAGGGCATACTGAAGAAGAATCAGCCGAGTGGTTCTTGTGGGAGAACAACTCCATTGGGCTCACTAACTTCACACACCATCAGGCTTCCAAGCAGCTCTCAAGGAAACTCAGTTTTCACACTCTATGTTTAATGCCCTTGTGTCCATTATCTAGGAATGAACCTGGTAGAGCATCCCACGCAAACCAATGCTCCACATGCGGGTTTCACATGCCACCAACTCCACATTCACAGACAACTTCAGCGCCAAAGCCGTTTTCAGAGAGTCCTCAATGCAAAGGCTCTAGACACAAATATTGGTGTGAGAGCTAATTCAATCAAGGAAACACTGCATGTTGGTGAAGGGCATATTGAAGAAGAATCAGCCGAGTGGTTCTTGTGGGAGAACAACTCCATTTGGCTCACTAACTTCACACACCATCAGGCTTCCAAGCAGCTCTCAAGGAAACTCAGTTTTCACAATCTATGCTTAATACCCTTTGAGTGCCTAGGACTGAGAGGAAGCTTGATGAGCATTCCACACAAACCAATGCTCCACATGCGGGTTTCACATGCCACCAACTCCACTTTCACAGACAACTTCAGCGCCAAAGTCATTTTCAGATAGCCCTCAATGCAAAGGCTCTTGTCGCAAATATTGGTGTGAGAGCTAATTCAATCAAGGAAACACTGCATGTTGGTGAAGGGCATATTGAAGAAGAATCAGCCGAGTGGTTCTTGTGGGAGAACAACTCCATTTGGCTCACTAACTTCACACACCATCAAGCTTCCAAGCAGCTCTCAAGGAAACTCCGTTTTCACACTCTATGCTTAATACCCTTTGAGTGCCTAGGACTGAGAGGAAGCTTGATGAGCATCCCACACAAACCAATGCTCCACATGCGGGTTTCACATGCCACCAACTCCACTTTCACAGACAACTTCAGGGCCAAAGCCGTTTTCAGATAGCCCTCAATGCAAAGGTTGTAGACACAAATCCTGGTGTGAGAGCTTATTCAATCAAGGAAATACTGCATGTTGGTGAAGGGCATATTGAAGAAGAATCAGCTGAGTGGTTGTTGTGGGAGAACAACTCCATTTGGCTCACTAACTTCACACACCATCAGGCTTCCAAGCAGCTCTCAAGGAAACTCAGTTTTCACACCCTATGCTTAATGCCCTTTGAGTGCCTAGAACTGAAAGGAGGCTTGGTGAGCATCCCACACGAAATAATGCTCCACATGCGGGTTTCACATGCCACCAACTCCACTTTCACAGACAACTTCAGCGCCAAAGCCGTTTTCAGATAGCCCTCAATGCAAAGGCTGTAGACACAAATATTGGTGTTACAGCTAATTCAATCAAGGAAACACTGCATGTTGGTGAAGGGCATATTGAAGAAGAATCAGCCGAGTGGTTCTTCTGGGAGAACAACTCCATTTGGATCACTAACTTCACACACCATCAGGCTTCCAAGCAGCTCTCAAGGAAACTCAGTTTTCACACTCTATGTTTAATGCCCTTTGAGTCCATTATCTAGGAATGACCCTGGTAGAGCATCCCACGCAATCCAATGCTCCACATGCGGGTTTCACATGCCACCAACTCCACATTCACAGACAACTTCAGCGCCAAAGTCATTTTCAGATAGCCCTCAATTCAAAGGCTCTAGACGCAAATATTGGTGTGAGAGCTAATTCAATCAAGGAAACACTGCATGTTGGTGAAGGACATATTGAAGAAGAATCAGCCGAGTGGTTCTTGTGGGAGAACAACTCCATTTGGCTCGCTAACTTCACACACCATCAAGCTTCCAAGCAGCTCTCAAGGAAACTCAGTTTTCACACTCTATGCTTAATGCCCTTTGAGTGCATTATCTAGGAATGAACCTTCATGAGAGTCCCACACAAACCAATGCTCCACATGCGGGTTTCACATGCCACCAACTCCACATTCACAGACAACTTCAGCGCCATAGTCGTTTTCAGATAGCCCTCAATGCAAAGGCTCTAGACACAAATATTGGTGTGAGAGCTAATTCAATCAAGGAAACACTGCATGTTGGTGAAGGGCATATTGAAGAAGAATCAGCCGAGTGGTTCTTGTGGGAGAACAACTCCATTTGGCTCACTAACTTCACACACCATCAGGCTTCCAAGCAGCTCTCAAGGAAACTCAGTTTTCACACTCTATGCTTAATGCCCTTTGAGTGCCTAGGACTGAAAGGAAGCTTGGTGAGCATCCCACACAAACCAATGCTCCACATGCGGGTTTCACATGCCACCAACTCCACATTCACAGACAACTTCAGCGCCAAACCCGTTTTCAGATAGCCCTCAATGTAAAGGCTCTAGATGCAAATATTGGTGTGACAGCTAATTCAATCAAGGAAACACTGCATGTTGGTGAAGGGCATATTGAAGAAGAATCAGCCGAGTGGTTCTTGTGGGAGAACAACTCCATTTGGCTCACTAACTTCACACACCATCAGGCTTCCAAGCAGCTCTCAAGGAAACTCAGTTTTCACACTCTATGCTTAATACCCTTTGAGTGCCTAGGACTGAGAGGAAGCTTGATGAGCATCCCACGCAAACCAATGCTCCACATGCGGGTTTCACATGCCACCAACTCCACTTTCACAGACAACTTCAGGGCCAAAGCCGTTTTCAGATAGCCCTCAATGCAAAGGCTGTAGACACAAATACTGGTGTGAGAGCTAATTCAATCAGGGAAACACTACATGTTGGTGAAGGGCATATTGAAGAAGAATCAGCCGAGTGGTTCTTGTGGGAGAACAACTCCATTTGGCTCATTAACTTCACACACCATCAGGCTTCCAAGCAGCTCTCAAGGAAACTCAGTTTTCACACTCTATGCTTAATGCCCTTTGAGTGCATTATCTAGTAATGAACCTGGTAGAGCATCCCACGCAAACCAATGCTCCACATGCGGGTTTCACATGCCACCAACTCCACATTCACAGACAACTTCAGCGCCAAACCCGTTTTCAGATAGCCCTCAATGCAAAGGCTCTAGGCGCAAATATTGGTGTTACAGCTAATTCAATCAAGGAAACACTGCATGTTGGTGAAGGGCATACTGAAGAAGAATCAGCCGAGTGGTTCTTGTGGGAGAACAACTCCATTTGGCTCACTAACTTCACACACCATCAGGCTTCCAAGCAGCTCTCAAGGAAACTCAGTTTTCACACTCTATGCTTAATGCCCTTTGAGTGCCTAGGACTGAAAGGAAGCTTGGTGAGCATCCCATACAAACCAATGCTCCACATGCGGGTTTCACATGCCACCAACTCCACATTCACAGACAACTTCAGCGCCAAACCCGTTTTCAGATAGCCCTCAATGTAAAGGCTCTAGACGCAAATATTGGTGTGAGAGCTAATTCAATCAAGGAAACACTGCATGTTGGTGAAGGGCATATTGAAGAAGAATCAGCCGAGTGGTTCTTGTGGGAGAACAACTGCATTTGGCTCACTAACTTCACACACCATCAGGCTTCCAAGCAGCTCTCAAGGAAACTCAGTTTTCACACTCTATGCTTAATACCCTTTGAGTGCCTAGGACTGAGAGGAAGCTTGATGAGCATCCCACACAAACCAATGCTCCACATCCGGGTTTCACATGCCACCAACTCCACTTTCACAGACAACTTCAGCGCCAAAGCCGTTTTCAGATAGCCCTCAATGCAAAGGCTCTAGACACAAATACTGGTGTGAGAGCTAATTCAATCAGGGAAACACTACATGTTGGTGAAGGGCATATTGAAGAAGAATCAGCCGAGTGGTTCTTGTGAGAGAACAACTCCATTTGGCTCACTAACTTCACACACCATCAGGCTTCCAAGCAGCTCTCAAGGAAACTCAGTTTTCACACTCTATGCTTAATGCCATTTGAGAGCATTATCTAGGAATGAACCTGGTAGAGCATCCCAGACAAGCCAATGCTCCACATGCGGGTTTCACATGCCACCAACTCCACTTTCACAGACAACTTCAGCGCCAAAGCTGTTTTCAGATAGCCCTCAATGCAAAGGCTCTTGTCGCAAATAATGGTGTGAGAGCTAATTCAATCAAGGAAACACTGCATGTTGGTGAAGGGCATATTGAAGAAGAATCAGCCGAGTGGTTCTTGTGGGAGAACAACTCCATTTGGCTCACTAACTTCACACACCATCAGGCTTCCAAGCAGCTCTCAAGGAAACTCAGTTTTCACACTCTATGTTTAATTCCCTTTGAGTCCATTATCTCGGAATGAACCTGGTAGAGCATCCCACGCAAACCAATGCTCCACATGCGGGTTTCACATGCCACCAACTCCACATTCACAGACAACTTCAGCGCCAAACCCGTTTTCAGATAGCCCTCAATGCAAAGGCTCTAGGCGCAAATATTGGTGTTACAGCTAATTCAATCAAGGAAACACTGCATGTTGGTGAAGGGCATACTGAAGAAGAATCAGCCGAGTGGTTCTTGTGGGAGAACAACTCCATTTGGCTCACTAACTTCACACACCATCAGGCTTCCAAGCAGCTCTCAAGGAAACTCAGTATTCACACTCTATGTTTAATGCCCTTGTGTCCATTATCTAGGAATGAACCTGGTAGAGCATCCCACGCAAACCAATGCTCCACATGCGGGTTTCACATGCCACCAACTCCACATTCACAGACAACTTCAGCGCCAAACCCGTTTTCAGATAGCCCTCAATGCAAAGGCTCTAGGCGCAAATATTGGTGTTACAGCTAATTCAATCAAGGAAACACTGCATGTTGGTGAAGGGCATATTGAAGAA
The DNA here is from genome assembly GCF_030435755.1 of Ochotona princeps. Taxonomy (NCBI): domain Eukaryota; kingdom Metazoa; phylum Chordata; class Mammalia; order Lagomorpha; family Ochotonidae; genus Ochotona; species Ochotona princeps. The sequence continues at coordinate 64,000 of NW_026698112.1, forward strand.
GAATCAGCCGAGTGGTTCTTGTGGGAGAACAACTCCATTTGGCTCACTAACTTCACACACCATCAAGCTTCCAAGCAGCTCTCAAGGAAACTCAGTTTTCACACTCTATGCTTAATGTCCCTTGAGTGCCTAGGACTGAGAGGAAGCTTGATGAGCATCCCACACAAACCAATGCTCCACATGCGTGTTTCACATGCCACCAACTCCACTTTCACAGACAACTTCAGGGCCAAAGCCGTTTTCAGATAGCCCTCAATGCAAAGGTTGTAGACACAAATCCTGGTGTGAGAGCTTATTCAATCAAGGAAATACTGCATGTTGGTGAAGGGCATATTGAAGAAGAATCAGCTGAGTGGTTGTTGTGGGAGAACAACTCCATTTGGCTCACTAACTTCACACACCATCAGGCTTCCAAGCAGCTCTCAAGGAAACTCAGTTTTCACACTCTATGCTTAATGCCCTTTGAGTGCCTAGAACTGAAAGGAAGCTTGGTGAGCATCCCACACGAAATAATGCTCCACATGCGGGTTTCACATGCCACCAACTCCACTTTCACAGACAACTTCAGCGCCAAAGCCGTTTTCAGATAGCCCGCAATGCAAAGGCTGTAGACACAAATATTGGTGTTACAGCTAATTCAATCAAGGAAACACTGCATGTTGGTGAAGGGCATATAGAAGAATCATCAGCCGAGTGGTTCTTGTGGGAGAACAACTCCATTTGGATCACTAACTTCACACACCAGCACACTTCCAACAGCTCTCAAGGAAACTCAGTTTTCACACTCTATGTTTAATGCCCTTTGAGTCCATTATCTAGGAATGACCCTGTTAGAGCATCCCACGCAATCCAATGCTCCACATGCGGGTTTCACATGCCACCAACTCCACATTCACAGACAACTTCAGCGCCAAAGTCATTTTCAGATAGCCCTCAATTCAAAGGCTCTAGACGCAAATATTGGTGTGAGAGCTAATTCAATCAAGGAAACACTGCATGTTGGTGAAGGGCATATTGAAGAAGAATCAGCCAAGTGGTTCTTGTGGGAGAACAACTCCATTTGGCTCGCTAACTTCACACACCATCAAGCTTCCAAGCAGCTCTCAAGGAAACTCAGTTTTCACACTCTATGCTTAATGCCCTTTGAGTGCATTATCTAGGAATGAACCTTCATGAGCGTCCCACACAAACCAATGCTCCACATGCGGGTTTCACATGCCACCAACTCCACATTCACAGACAACTTCAGCGCCATAGTCGTTTTCAGATAGCCCTCAATGCAAAGGCTCTAGACACAAATATTGGTGTGAGAGCTAATTCAATCAAGGAAACACTGCATGTTGGTGAAGGGCATATTGAAGAAGAATCAGCCGAGTGGTTCTTGTGGGAGAACAACTCCATTTGGCTCACTAACTTCACACACCATCAGGCTTCCAAGCAGCTCTCAAGGAAACTCAGTTTTCACACTCTATGCTTAATGCCCTTTAAGTGCCTAGGACTGAAAGGAAGCTTGGTGAGCATCCCACACAAACCAATGCTCCACATGCGGGTTTCACATGCCACCAACTCCACATTCACAGACAACTTCAGCGCCAAACCCGTTTTCAGATAGCCCTCAATGTAAAGGCTCTAGATGCAAATATTGGTGTGACAGCTAATTCAATCAAGGAAACACTGCATGTTGGTGAAGGGCATATTGAAGAAGAATCAGCCGAGTGGTTCTTGTGGGAGAACAACTCCATTTGGCTCACTAACTTCACACACCATCAGGCTTCCAAGCAGCTCTCAAGGAAACTCAGTTTTCACACTCTATGCTTAATACCCTTTGAGTGCCTAGGACTGAGAGGAAGCTTGATGAGCATCCCACGCAAACCAATGCTCCACATGCGGGTTTCACATGCCACCAACTCCACTTTCACAGACAACTTCAGGGCCAAAGCCGTTTTCAGATAGCCCTCAATGCAAAGGCTGTAGACACAAATACTGGTGTGAGAGCTAATTCAATCAGGGAAACACTACATGTTGGTGAAGGGCATATTGAAGAAGAATCAGCCGAGTGGTTCTTGTGGGAGAACAACTCCATTTGGCTCACTAACTTCACACACCATCAGGGTTCCAAGCAGCTCTCAAGGAAACTCAGTTTTCACACTCTATGCTTAATGCCCTTTGAGTGCATTATCTAGTAATGAACCTGGTAGAGCATCCCACGCAAACCAATGCTCCACATGCGGGTTTCACATGCCACCAACTCCACATTCACAGACAACTTCAGCGCCAAACCCGTTTTCAGATAGCCCTCAATGCAAAGGCTCTAGGCGCAAATATTGGTGTTACAGCTAATTCAATCAAGGAAACACTGCATGTTGGTGAAGGGCATATTGAAGAAGAATCAGCCGAGTGGTTCTTGTGGGAGAACAACTCCATTTGGCTCACTAACTTCACACACCATCAGGCTTCCAAGCAGCTCTCAAGGAAACTCAGTTTTCACACTCTATGTTTAATGCCCTTGAGTCCATTATCTAGGAATGAACCTGGTAGAGCATCCCGCACAAACCAATGCTCCACATGCGGGTTTCACATGCCACCAACTCCAAATTCACAGACAACTTCAGCGCCAAAGCCGTTTTCAGAGAGTCCTCAATGCAAAGGCTCTAGACACAAATATTGGTGTGAGAGCTAATTCAATCAAGGAAACACTGCATGTTGGTGAAGGGCATATTGAAGAAGAATCAGCCGAGTGGTTCTTGTGGGAGAACAACTCCATTTGGCTCACTAACTTCACACACCATCAGGCTTCCAAGCAGCTCTCAAGGAAACTCAGTTTTCACAATCTATGCTTAATACCCTTTGAGTGCCTAGGACTGAGAGGAAGCTGGATGAGCATTCCACACAAACCAATGCTCCACATGCGGGTTTCACATGCCACCAATTCCACTTTCACAGACAACTTCAGCGCCAAAGTCATTTTCAGATAGCCCTCAATGCAAAGGCTCTAGACGCAAATATTGGTGTGAGAGCTAATTCAATCAAGGAAACACTGCATGTTGGTGAAGGGCATATTGAAGAAGAATCAGCCGAGTGGTTCTTGTGGGAGAACAACTCCATTTGGCTCACTAACTTCACACACCATCAACCTTCCAAGCAGCTCTCAAGGAAACTCAGTTTTCACACTCTCTGCTTAATGCCCTTTGAGTGCATTATCTAGGAATGAACCTTCATGAGCGTCCCACACAAACCAATGCTCCACATGCGGGTTTCACATGCCATCAACTCCACATTCACAGACAACTTCAGCGCCAAAGTCGTTTTCAGATAACCCTCAATGCAAAGGCTCTAGACACAAATATTGGTGTGAGAGCTAATTCAATCAAGGAAACACTGCATGTTGGTGAAGGGCATATTGAAGAAGAATCAGCCGAGTGGTTCTTGTGGGAGAACGACTCCATTTGGCTCACTAACTTCACACACCATCAGGCTTCCAAGCAGCTCTCAAGGAAACTCAGTTTTCACACTCTATGCTTAATGCCCTTTGAGTGCCTAGGACTGAAAGGAAGCTTGATGAGCATCCCATACAAACCAATGCTCCACATGCGGGTTTCACATGCCACCAACTCCACATTCACAGACAACTTCAGCGCCAAACCCGTTTTCAGATAGCCCTCAATGTAAAGGCTCTAGACGCAAATATTGGTGTGAGAGCTAATTCAATCAAGGAAACACTGCATGTTGGTGAAGGGCATATTGAAGAAGAATCAGCCGAGTGGTTCTTGTGGGAGAACAACTGCATTTGGCTCACTAACTTAACACACCATCAGGCTTCCAAGCAGCTCTCAAGGAAACTCAGTTTTCACACTCTATGCTTAATACCCTTTGAGTGCCTAGGACTGAGAGGAAGGTTGATGAGCATCCCACACAAACCAATGCTCCACATCCGGGTTTCACATGCCACCAACTCCACTTTCACAGACAACTTCAGCGCCAAAGCCATTTTCAGATAGCCCTCAATGCAAAGGCTGTAGACACAAATACTGGTGTGACAGCTAATTCAATCAGGGAAACACTACATGTTGGTGAAGGGCATATTGAAGAAGAATCAGCCGAGTGGTTCTTGTGAGAGAACAACTCCATTTGGCTCACTAACTTCACACACCATCAGGCTTCCAAGCAGCTCTCAAGGAAACTCAGTTTTCACACTCTATGCTTAATGCCCTTTGAGAGCATTATCTAGGAATGAACCTGGTAGAGCATCCCACGCAATCCAATGCTCCACATGCGGGTTTCACATGCCACCAACTCCACATTCACAGACAACTTCAGCGCCAAAGTCATTTTCAGATAGCCCTCAATTCAAAGGCTCTAGAGGCAAATATTGGTGTGAGAGCTAATTCAATCAAGGAAACACTGCATGTTGGTGAAGGGCATACTGAAGAAGAATCAGCCGAGTGGTTCTTGTGGGAGAACAACTCCATTTGGCTCACTAACTTCACACACCATCAGGCTTCCAAGCAGCTCTCAAGGAAACTCAGTTTTCACACTCTATGTTTAATGCCCTTGTGTCCATTATCTAGGAATGAACCTGGTAGAGCATCCCACGCAAACCAATGCTCCACATGCGGGTTTCACATGCCACCAACTCCACATTCACAGACAACTTCAGCGCCAAAGCCGTTTTCAGAGAGTCCTCAATGCAAAGGCTCTAGACACAAATATTGGTGTGAGAGCTAATTCAATCAAGGAAACACTGCATGTTGGTGAAGGGCATATTGAAGAAGAATCAGCCGAGTGGTTCTTGTGGGAGAACAACTCCATTTGGCTCACTAACTTCACACACCATCAGGCTTCCAAGCAGCTCTCAAGGAAACTCAGTTTTCACAATCTATGCTTAATACCCTTTGAGTGCCTAGGACTGAGAGGAAGCTTGATGAGCATTCCACACAAACCAATGCTCCACATGCGGGTTTCACATGCCACCAACTCCACTTTCACAGACAACTTCAGCGCCAAAGTCATTTTCAGATAGCCCTCAATGCAAAGGCTCTAGACACAAATATTGGTGTGAGAGCTAATTCAATCAAGGAAACACTGCATGTTGGTGAAGGGCATATTGAAGAAGAATCAGCCGAGTGGTTCTTGTGGGAGAACAACTCCATTTGGCTCACTAACTTCACACACCATCAGGCTTCCAAGCAGCTCTCAAGGAAACTCAGTTTTCACAATCTATGCTTAATACCCTTTGAGTGCCTAGGACTGAGAGGAAGCTGGATGAGCATTCCACACAAACCAATGCTCCACATGCGGGTTTCACATGCCACCAATTCCACTTTCACAGACAACTTCAGCGCCAAAGTCATTTTCAGATAGCCCTCAATGCAAAGGCTCTAGACGCAAATATTGGTGTGAGAGCTAATTCAATCAAGGAAACACTGCATGTTGGTGAAGGGCATATTGAAGAAGAATCAGCCGAGTGGTTCTTGTGGGAGAACAACTCCATTTGGCTCACTAACTTCACACACCATCAACCTTCCAAGCAGCTCTCAAGGAAACTCAGTTTTCACACTCTCTGCTTAATGCCCTTTGAGTGCATTATCTAGGAATGAACCTTCATGAGCGTCCCACACAAACCAATGCTCCACATGCGGGTTTCACATGCCATCAACTCCACATTCACAGACAACTTCAGCGCCAAAGTCGTTTTCAGATAACCCTCAATGCAAAGGCTCTAGACACAAATATTGGTGTGAGAGCTAATTCAATCAAGGAAACACTGCATGTTGGTGAAGGGCATATTGAAGAAGAATCAGCCGAGTGGTTCTTGAGGGAGAACGACTCCATTTGGCTCACTAACTTCACACACCATCAGGCTTCCAAGCAGCTCTCAAGGAAACTCAGTTTTCACACTCTATGCTTAATGCCCTTTGAGTGCCTAGGACTGAAAGGAAGCTTGGTGAGCATCCCATACAAACCAATGCTCCACATGCGGGTTTCACATGCCACCAACTCCACATTCACAGACAACTTCAGCGCCAAACCCGTTTTCAGATAGCCCTCAATGTAAAGGCTCTAGACGCAAATATTGGTGTGAGAGCTAATTCAATCAAGGAAACACTGCATGTTGGTGAAGGGCATATTGAAGAAGAATCAGCCGAGTGGTTCTTGTGGGAGAACAACTGCATTTGGCTCACTAACTTAACACACCATCAGGCTTCCAAGCAGCTCTCAAGGAAACTCAGTTTTCACACTCTATGCTTAATACCCTTTGAGTGCCTAGGACTGAGAGGAAGCTTGATGAGCATCCCACACAAACCAATGCTCCACATCCGGGTTTCACATGCCACCAACTCCACTTTCACAGACAACTTCAGCGCCAAAGCCATTTTCAGATAGCCCTCAATGCAAAGGCTGTAGACACAAATACTGGTGTGACAGCTAATTCAATCAGGGAAACACTACATGTTGGTGAAGGGCATATTGAAGAAGAATCAGCCGAGTGGTTCTTGTGAGAGAACAACTCCATTTGGCTCACTAACTTCACACACCATCAGGCTTCCAAGCAGCTCTCAAGGAAACTCAGTTTTCACACTCTATGCTTAATGCCCTTTGAGAGCATTATCTAGGAATGAACCTGGTAGAGCATCCCACGCAATCCAATGCTCCACATGCGGGTTTCACATGCCACCAACTCCACATTCACAGACAACTTCAGCGCCAAAGTCATTTTCAGATAGCCCTCAATTCAAAGGCTCTAGACGCAAATATTGGTGTGAGAGCTAATTCAATCAAGGAAACACTGCATGTTGGTGAAGGGCATATTGAAGAAGAATCAGCCGAGTGGTTCTTGTGGGAGAACAACTCCATTTGGCTCACTAACTTCACACACCATCAGGCTTCCAAGCAGCTCTCAAGGAAACTCAGTTTTCACACTCTATGTTTAATTCCCTTTGAGTCCATTATCTCGGAATGAACCTGGTAGAGCATCCCACGCAAACCAATGCTCCACATGCGGGTTTCACATGCCACCAACTCCACATTCACAGACAACTTCAGCGCCAAACCCGTTTTCAGATAGCCCTCAATGCAAAGGCTCTAGGCGCAAATATTGGTGTTACAGCTATTTCAATCAAGGAAACACTGCATGTTGGTGAAGGGCATACTGAAGAAGAATCAGCCGAGTGGTTCTTGTGGGAGAACAACTCCATTTGGCTCACTAACTTCACACACCATCAGGCTTCCAAGCAGCTCTCAAGGAAACTCAGTTTTCACACTCTATGTTTAATGCCCTTGTGTCCATTATCTAGGAATGAACCTGGTAGAGCATCCCACGCAAACCAATGCTCCACATGCGGGTTTCACATGCCACCAACTCCACATTCACAGACAACTTCAGCGCCAAAGCCGTTTTCAGAGAGTCCTCAATGCAAAGGCTCTAGACACAAATATTGGTGTGAGAGCTAATTCAATCAAGGAAACACTGCATGTTGGTGAAGGGCATATTGAAGAAGAATCAGCCGAGTGGTTCTTGTGGGAGAACAACTCCATTTGGCTCACTAACTTCACACACCATCAGGCTTCCAAGCAGCTCTCAAGGAAACTCAGTTTTCACAATCTATGCTTAATACCCTTTGAGTGCCTAGGACTGAGAGGAAGCTTGATGAGCATTCCACACAAACCAATGCTCCACATGCGGGTTTCACATGCCACCAACTCCACTTTCACAGACAACTTCAGCGCCAAAGTCATTTTCAGATAGCCCTCAATGCAAAGGCTCTAGACACAAATATTGGTGTGAGAGCTAATTCAATCAAGGAAACACTGCATGTTGGTGAAGGGCATATTGAAGAAGAATCAGCCGAGTGGTTCTTGTGGGAGAACAACTCCATTTGGCTCACTAACTTCACACACCATCAGGCTTCCAAGCAGCTCTCAAGGAAACTCAGTTTTCACAATCTATGCTTAATACCCTTTGAGTGCCTAGGACTGAGAGGAAGCTGGATGAGCATTCCACACAAACCAATGCTCCACATGCGGGTTTCACATGCCACCAATTCCACTTTCACAGACAACTTCAGCGCCAAAGTCATTTTCAGATAGCCCTCAATGCAAAGGCTCTAGACGCAAATATTGGTGTGAGAGCTAATTCAATCAAGGAAACACTGCATGTTGGTGAAGGGCATATTGAAGAAGAATCAGCCGAGTGGTTCTTGTGGGAGAACAACTCCATTTGGCTCACTAACTTCACACACCATCAACCTTCCAAGCAGCTCTCAAGGAAACTCAGTTTTCACACTCTCTGCTTAATGCCCTTTGAGTGCATTATCTAGGAATGAACCTTCATGAGCGTCCCACACAAACCAATGCTCCACATGCGGGTTTCACATGCCATCAACTCCACATTCACAGACAACTTCAGCGCCAAAGTCGTTTTCAGATAACCCTCAATGCAAAGGCTCTAGACACAAATATTGGTGTGAGAGCTAATTCAATCAAGGAAACACTGCATGTTGGTGAAGGGCATATTGAAGAAGAATCAGCCGAGTGGTTCTTGTGGGAGAACGACTCCATTTGGCTCACTAACTTCACACACCATCAGGCTTCCAAGCAGCTCTCAAGGAAACTCAGTTTTCACACTCTATGCTTAATGCCCTTTGAGTGCCTAGGACTGAAAGGAAGCTTGGTGAGCATCCCATACAAACCAATGCTCCACATGCGGGTTTCACATGCCACCAACTCCACATTCACAGACAACTTCAGCGCCAAACCCGTTTTCAGATAGCCCTCAATGTAAAGGCTCTAGACGCAAATATTGGTGTGAGAGCTAATTCAATCAAGGAAACACTGCATGTTGGTGAAGGGCATATTGAAGAAGAATCAGCCGAGTGGTTCTTGTGGGAGAACAACTGCATTTGGCTCACTAACTTAACACACCATCAGGCTTCCAAGCAGCTCTCAAGGAAACTCAGTTTTCACACTCTATGCTTAATACCCTTTGAGTGCCTAGGACTGAGAGGAAGCTTGATGAGCATCCCACACAAACCAATGCTCCACATCCGGGTTTCACATGCCACCAACTCCACTTTCACAGACAACTTCAGCGCCAAAGCCATTTTCAGATAGCCCTCAATGCAAAGGCTGTAGACACAAATACTGGTGTGACAGCTAATTCAATCAGGGAAACACTACATGTTGGTGAAGGGCATATTGAAGAAGAATCAGCCGAGTGGTTTTTGTGAGAGAACAACTCCATTTGGCTCACTAACTTCACACACCATCAGGCTTCCAAGCAGCTCTCAAGGAAACTCAGTTTTCACACTCTATGCTTAATGCCCTTTGAGAGCATTATCTAGGAATGAACCTGGTAGAGCATCCCACGCAATCCAATGCTCCACATGCGGGTTTCACATGCCACCAACTCCACATTCACAGACAACTTCAGCGCCAAAGTCATTTTCAGATAGCCCTCAATTCAAAGGCTCTAGACGCAAATATTGGTGTGAGAGCTAATTCAATCAAGGAAACACTGCATGTTGGTGAAGGGCATATTGAAGAAGAATCAGCCGAGTGGTTCTTGTGGGAGAACAACTCCATTTGGCTCACTAACTTCACACACCATCAGGCTTCCAAGCAGCTCTCAAGGAAACTCAGTTTTCACACTCTATGTTTAATTCCCTTTGAGTCCATTATCTCGAATGAACCTGGTAGAGCATCCCACGCAAACCAATGCTCCACATGCGGGCTTCACATGCCACCAACTCCACATTCACAGACAACTTCAGC